>NC_043969.1:1193346-1240502 GCF_902148855.1 Sphaeramia orbicularis
TGTGGTTGTGAAACTGCAGCACTGTGGTTCTGTTTCTGGGTCAAATGTTCACTGTGGTCAGTTTCAGATGCTGCAGCTCTTTCATAATTCATAGTTTCAGTTCTTGTTTGTTCAGTATTAATTGTCCTCCTTGTAAATCACAGCTGGACTGACTGGACAGATCCTGACCAAGGAAAATCAAATTCTCCTTTTGTGCAGTAATCTACACCTGGCTTTACTGCCTCTGTCCATAATAATAGACATTATATAGACTAAATGTGTCCAAAATTAACCTGTATTTGCAACATAGTATAGCAAACTATTACATGACCAAAAACAAATACATTTTAGCAAAAAAAACAGTCTACGTTCTGAATGTCTGGGGTCACCAGTAATTTGTGATGTAAAAATGGGGTCATGAGACAAACAAGGTTGAGAACCTCTGTATTAAGCCTGTGTGTTTTCGTACATTAATGTTCAATTTCCATCTTATTTCTGACCAGAGTGGAAGTTACCATGTCCACAGAGTATTACTGTGTGATACTGTGTGTCATTTTTAACATCATCTGGGCGGTAAGGGGAACTTCATGCATTAATATGCAGCTGGACCAGGTTGTTCTCACATCAGGACGACTAATGTTTTGATAAGATTATATGGATTTGTTATGGCAGAATATTTACAAAGAAAATTAGTTGTACTTAAAAAAGGAAATGTTTTTGTCTGTAGTAGAATTTATTTGCCAACCAAGAGAGAGATTTTGTTTGAGACTACGCTGTAAAATAGCCTTACATTTCCTCATTAAATGTGACCATTACAAGTCTTGGTGTTGTAGAAGCCCACATGGGTCTGTCACTTTGTGCACATGACATGAAAATTAAACGTATGAACAGTCAACACTAAGTAATGACTGGACAAAACACATCCTGAATTCAACCTGGGAGTCATGTGATCAGATAATTCCATAGGTTGACATCTCCTGGTTTTGTAATCAGTGATCCACTACATTTAAAATCCTACTCAAAGAACAGATAAGAATGAAAACCACATAAACGTGTCCTAAAGTCAGATTAAGTGCAGAAAGTGCATATGTAGGAAAATAATGGAAGTAGAGGAAGAATGACAAACATTAAAGGTTTCATTTGATGACATGTCTGCACATTTATATGGGGTTTTCAGTATCTAACTTCTTGAAAAGTTCTCCAAACTCTCATTAGAAACACCAGCCCAGATGTTCACATATATACATTTACTGCTGCTTTTAGGTTCTAGACATGCCACAGTGGTCTGGATGCATGAAGCCAGCTGAAAAACACTTCATATGTAGGATGGTGTTTACATTATGGTTAAAGAAAGAGTGCAACAGAACTGTCTATGACTGTCCTGATCACTATTCTGTTTACATCTGTAAATGATATCCTCTTTCATCTATACACATGTATTTGTTTTTATTAGTTGGTTTTCGTATTCTGAGGTCCAGACTGTGTTGGTGTGGGGGTCGCCATTGGTTCTGGGGGGGGGGGTTATGCTTTGTGTGTCACAGAAACTTGTATCATAAAAATTTGAATTTTTTTTTCTTTTTCTTTTGTATTGTATTTCTGAGATGCACAATGAAAATCAATAAAAAACTGATAAGAAAAAAAAAAAAAACAAAAAACAGAAATGCAACAGTTATGGTTTGGTAAGGTCTGATCCTAAAAACTACTGAAGTCAGCTTTAAAACAGGTTTTCATTTTACCTGCTGTGAATATGATACCAGGATTTATGAGTACAGATTTTGGGGTGTGTTTTTGTCCTTCTTTTCAGAAACATGTGGACAGACTGACCACACCTGTGTGACACACTCCACTGGCAGTAAACACACCACAGATAAGGTTTAATCAGCTGTAATGTTACTTTAACATTATTATTATTATTATCATTATTATTATTATTAGTATTATTATTATTAGTATTATTATTATTGCTATTTTTTGTCACTTAAGCCACTTTAACTAACTTGTTTATATTTTTTATCTCTTTATTTTTCTATTGTATTGACATACTGTCTTGTGCTGCTGTATACACCTGAATTTCCCCCTTAGGGGATCAATAAAGTATATCTTATCTTATCCTATCTTATTTTATCCTATTTTATCTTATGCTCTTTTATTTTATCTTATCTTGTCTTATCTTATCCTATCTTATCTTATCTTTTCCTATCTTATCTTTTTTCATCTTATCTTATCCTATCTTATCTTATCCTCTTTTATTTTATCTTATCTTGTCTTATCTTATCCTATTTTATCTTATCTTGCCTTATCTCATCTTACCCTATTTTATCTTATCTTATAATGAATAAATATCATCCAAAACTAAGAACCATAAAAGGCAGACTGATGTTTCAGTCAAATTGTTGCTGATATGGAGGGATGATAATAGCAGTGAAAATGTCCTCAATTTAACCCTTTGATGCATAAATTATGAAAACCTTAGTCAAGATATTTCTTTCCTGAGTGTTTTATTCCTCTTTAGGCATGAAAAAAACTATATGATTGAAATATGGAGTTACAAAAATGTCCACTCAGCTGGACCCCATGTGTTTAATTTTAAAGCAAAGAAACATGTATATAAAACGCAATAACAGAAAGTGACATACTGTGTGAAAACTATGAATTAAAAACACTTTTAATGCAGCTAATCTGATGTTTTCTCACATTTGAACATACTCTAATACTAGTTATTACTCAATTCATGGAGATAATATGCAAAAAAAAAAAAAAAAAAATGTGTATGAAAGCTGTTAATTATAGTCTAATAACAACTAGCAGCTGATTTACACTCAAACATGTGTTACGGTTCCGATATGGTACCACAGTAACAAAGTACGAACCTGTGAAATACAGATAAAGTTCAGCAGCAGTGAAGACACAGAGCGTTCAGTTCTTCATCCAGATTGCGTCTGATGCGTGAGTGGAAGTTCCCACCTGAAAACACCTGGAGTGCAACTGCTCCCGTAACAAAGGTTCCACCTGGATGCTGTTCACGTTTATCATATTTTTTTCACAGTATACATGAAATATAAAATGGCGTGGCTGTCAGTTAATTTTCCAGAGTAATATTAAACCCTGTCAAACAAAAGAAAATATTTTCCAGCTGCCTAAATTAAATACTTTACAAAAATGGTCGCACTCTTTTTGGCATGTCACACATTAGTGCAGATCAAAGGATTCAAAGGAGTTTTATTTGTCATTCCATCACAAAGAAGAGAACGAAACTGGTTTCTGAGGACCCGTATTTGCCACATGAATAAAATAAATAACTAATAAATAAATGAATACATTAAAAATGACTAAAACTAAGTCTGTAACTAACCTGTTACTAACCTATGCTCTGTAAAGCTGACAGCAATGACTTCCTAAACTTCTTCACAGAAAAGATCAGGGATATTAAACACAATATCCCACCACCCTCTGGCCGTCTGACCCGAGCTGATCCCCCTCTGCAAACCTGGTCCTCCTTCAACCCTGTGACACTGGAGGACATCTCAGCACTTTTATCCAAAACGAAACCCTCCTCCAACTCTGCAGACCTCCTCCCCCATAAGCTCCTTGTCGGTGTCTTTGACACTATTGGACCATGGGTCACAAAGTTTTTTAACCTGTCGCTCTCAACTGGTTTGTTTCCCAGCTCCTTCAAACAGGCCATCATAGAACCTAAACTAAAGAAAACCACACTGGACCCCACAGACTTCAAAAGCTACAGGCCCATTTCAAAGCTCCCCCTATTGGCCAAAATCCTTGAGAAGGCAGTGTCTAAACAACTGACAGCTTTTCTGGAGACACACCAGATCTATGACACTTTTCAGTCTGGGTTTAGACAACGCCACTCAACACAAACCGCACTATTAAAAGTGTCTAGTGACATCCTGATGGAGGCTGACTCCGGGAAATCCACGGTCTTGGTCCTGCTAGATCTGTCCTCGGCCTTTGACACAGTGGACCATACCATAATGATTGAGAGACTGAGGGACCTGGTAGGGATGTCAGGTCATGTGCTAGACTGGTTCTCCTCTTACCTGACCGGCAGAAGCTTCACTGTGTCAATAAACAACTTCCAATCTGACTCAGCGGATCTACTGTGTGGTGTGCCCCAAGGCTCTGTCCTGGGACCAGTCCTATTCTTACTCTATGTCCTCCCACTTGGCCACATTATCCGACAGTACAGTGATGTCTCCTATCATCTATTCACAGATGACATCCAGATATACTGCTCCTTTAACTCCTCTGAGCCCCACAAACTGAGTTCCTTAATCAACTGCTTGTCAGAGCTGAAGCAGTGGCTAAATGAGAACAGCCTCCAGCTGAACTCCAGCAAAACTGAGACCCTCATCATTGCCCCGGACAGTGCAATCCCAGGGATCAAACATCACCTTGGAGACCTGAGTTCCTCGGTAAAGACAAAATTGAGGAATCTGGGTGTCATCTTTGACCAGGACATGTCTTTAGAATTCTACTCCAAACACCTAGTCAAAAACTGTTTCTTCCACCTACGCAACATCTCCAAACTCAGATCTATGGTGTCCACAAATGAGCTCGAGATGATCGTTCACGCTTTCGTATCTTCTCGCTTAGACTACTGCAACAGCCTGTTTACATGCTTAAACAGAAGGAGCTGGCCCGTCTACAGTTTGTCCAGAACTCTGCTGAAGGCTCCTGACCCGCACAAACAGGAGAACCCACATCACTCCCATCCTTAAATCTCTCCACTGGCTCCTGTTCTATATCGTCTTCATTTCAAAATTCTTGTGCTAACTTTCCGGGCCCTACATGGCCAGGCCCCTGCATACATTGCTTCCCTGATCCAGCCCTACAGCTCGACTCGTAGCTTGAGGTCTTCAGGACAGCACCTGCTGATGGTTCCACGCACCTGTTTTAGCACACGCGGTGACAGGTCTGTTAAAGCTGTGGCACCACATCTATGGAATGACCTGCCTCTACACCTACGGTCCATGGACTCTGTAGAGAACTTTAAGAAACACCTCCAAACCCTCCTGTTCAAAAAGGCTTTTTAGTCTCCCACCTGACCCAGGACCACCACAGACTGATTACACTCTATGTATTCATCATAACGTACTCCATGTGTCATCCCCCCCCCAGTCTCTCTATATCTCTATCGCTCTCTCTTTTCTCCTCCTTTACTCTCTCTCTCTCTCTCTTTAACCCCACCTGGTCAAGGCAGACGTCCATCCTTCAGGAGTCTGGGTCTGCTCCAGGTTTCTGCTGTTAAAGGGAAGTTTTTCCTCGCCACTGTCACCAATCACAAGTGTTTGCTCCTGAAGGATTCTGTTGGGTCTCTGTAAACTTAATTTGATTCTGATTTGAATTGATAAAGCACTTTGTGACTCTGTCTGTGAAAAGTGCTCTATAAATAAAATTTACTTTACTTACTTACTTACTAATTTAAAATCAGTAAAATATACGTCTAAAATTAAACTTTAAAATACCTACATAAAAATAATAGCACATATTTACAACCTAACCTAGCCTATACACAGTAGACGCTGAAGTACAGTGCAAACAGCAGAGTGAAGTGCACAGAGGCAGTGCAATAAGGTGCAGTTAGGCATTTGTGTAACCGTCCCTTGGGTGAGAGGCTACGGAGCAGTGCCTGAGTTCAACAGCCTCACCGCTGTTGGACAGAAGCTGTTTTTTAGTCTGGTGGTCCTGCTCTGGATACTCCGCAGCCTTGTTCCTGAGGGAAGAGGGACAAAAAGTGTGTTTGCAGGGTGGGTGGGATCTTTCATGATGCAGTTGGCCCTCTTTCTGCACCTGGAGATGTAAATGTCAGGTAAATGTCAGTGTATGAGATGGTGCTTTAGTGCCCACACTATGATGGCTGATATGCAAATAAAACAACAAAACCAATGAATATACAAGAGAACAGCTGTCAACTGTAGTGACCGCTGTGCATGAAAGGGTTAAAATGAGGTATAATTTAGAGAAATACAGGGTTCCTCAGCTTTAGCTCATAAATATCATACCCCCGTCTATCTGACCAAATAACAGAAAATCAACCTTGGGTCATTTTCTATGAGACAATGAAATACAAAATGATATGCGTCTTCACTAATCAAAAAAAATCACAACTTTTCAAGGATGCCATTACCATACGTTGAACATACTGATATAATGTGTAATGTAAGCACATACAGTCCACTATGAAATGACTGTGTTCACATTTATCTTTGAACAGATCCAAACACACACTACAAACAAAAGAAAAAATAAACACAAAAAAAAAAAACCCCACAGTGCAACAGCCGAAACACCAGGGAGCGTGTACGAGCATGCGCACATGGCCTTGTGGTTAAATGAGGCATGTGATACACTGTTGTGGAATGTGTATGACAGTAAGACAGAGAGAATAATTGTGACTGCAAGACAGAGCAAATGATGTGCTGGGGGGAAGTAAACAATGCCAGTTCCTGTGATAGACTGCACAACACTTTCCATCTCATTGACTTTGAATAATTTTTCACATCAAATGAAAAGTAATTACATCACAACAACTCATGTTAAATGGTTTGTTCTGTATCTGTCTGCATGTGTGTGTGTGTGTGTGTGTGTGTGTGTGTGTAGGTGTGTGTGTGTGTGTGTGTGTGTGTAGTGTGAGTATAGTGTATAATGGTCAGGACCTCCTTTGAACTGTCCATTAAGCTAAACATGATGAAATATCATTGAATTCTAGTAACAAAATCATCTGTACATCTGTGTGAGACGGTGACAGACACATGGAAACTTAGATACAAACATTTCTGCATCAAAACATAGAAAACGACTGGATCTTAGTTATAATGTAAGAAACAAGTCAACAAATTAAATAACAACTGTTTCCAACATTGTTCAGATTCAGAGTGAGTTTAAATCTATTCGCTGAATCTGGAAGGGAACCGGGTGTTGTAATAACTGAGGAGATGTGGAAGACTTCTGGGAGAATGCAAGGAACGTTTCAGTTCGAACAGGAGCACTGCAGCTTCAGATCCTGCACATGTGGCTCCAAGCCGTCCACACAAATATAGACAGGATGTGACTCCAGTTGGTCCTAAATGTAGGACAGACGTTGGTGATCTTACTCACTGTCTCTGGTCCTGTGTTAAAACACAAAAATATTGGAATGACGTATTATTGGAAATACAAAAAGTTCTCAAAATGGAGATTGAACTCGACCCGGTTCCTCTGCTTCTGTTCCTTCCTAGTGTCTGTGTACCTGATGGATACCACCAAAAACTCCATAATGTTATGACTTTTTGTGCTCGTAAAAATATTCTAGAGCACTGGATTTGGGATCAAACCCCCTCAGTTGCGGGGGGGCATAGGATGCTAATGGAATTCAAACCCCTGGACTTTCTGACCTCTCCTGCACCACAAGACCAACGCCTTTGAAAGAATATGGAAACCATTCCTTGACTATATTAATGTGAATGTATCTGCCATAATGACAAGAGCATTTGTAGAAAAATGATTTTTTTTCTACCCAGCTTCCATTGTATTGTATACTGTACTGTACCTTTCACATGCATAGCCTAGAAGGAATGTGTATGTGCATATGTATATGTGTGTGTGTGTGTGTGTGTGTGTGTGTGTGTGTGTGTGTGTGTGTATGCATATATATAATTTTGTTTATTTATTCCTGACATTCCAAAGTAAAATAGAATTTGTCAAATATTTTCCATCCAGTCTCACATTAACACTATACAGATCAGGATGATAGCATCAACTTATGGGTTTGTTTCTGCAGTCCTCTGACACAACAACAGAAATATTCCTTCATTTTCCAAACTGTTGAATCTTCTGGAGGGCCGCAGGGATGCCAGGGCCTATCCGAACTACCAACAAGGAAATGCATGGTTTACTTGGAATATTTGTCTAGGTCAGTCTAACATGTAGAGACAGACAACCATTCACTGTCACATTCTTTGGATTTAGACTCAGCAGTTAACCCATAAAATGCATGTGTGTGGACGGTGGGAGGAAGCCAGAGGACCTGGTCTGAGAGAGACCACCACCAGCAGGTTTATGTTTTTACAAAGTCTGATAGAAGACTGTGTGCTGTGAAAAAGGAGGGGGAATTCCAACCCAACACCCGTTAGTGACTAACAAAATAATGTTTTCTCTCATGTTGTCCATTAAATTATGTTTAAAGTGTCGTTAAAACTAGGGCTGGGTAAAAAAATCAATTTAATCGATTTTGGATTGATTTCTTTTTAATTTTGCGTAATCGATTAATGGTGGATGAGATCGATTTCTCAGAGCAGGACCGCGAGTAAATGACCACCGATGCGAAAGCACGGCCGGCTCCATCCCACCAGCCCCTCAGAGATGGGGCATCTTGGTCGTGCTCGTGATGGTTCTGGCATGGGAGGAATGCAGAAGAAGGGTGGTGAAAACCCCTCAGCGGGAGGAACAGTGGTGAAAACCCCTCAGTGGGAGGAACGGTGGTGAAAGCCCCTCAGTGGGAGGAACGGTGGTGAAAACCCCTCAGTGGGAGGAACGGTGGTGAAAGCCCCTCAGTGGGAGGAACGGTGGTGAAAGCCCCTCAGTGGGAGGAACGGTGGTGAAAACCCCTCAGTGGGAGGAACGGTGGTGAAAACCCCTCAGTTGGAGGTCCTCCTGGCCTCAAACTCGTACCTGCAGTGTGGAGGAACTGGCCAACGGAGGTGGATCATGGAAGCCAGTCGTTCTAGAAATACTAACTTGGATCACCTGTGGCTGAGGGCGGAGTTAAAGGAATAGTAAAACAAAAATCATGAAGCTCCGCCCACCCTCCCCCTCCAGTGAGTTTCTTGTACCAAGGGTCCAACATGAGTCTGTTTCGGGGGGGGGGGGGGTGTCAGTACCCCAGGGTGACAGTAATGAGCCTTAAGGCTGGAAGCAGCAGGAATAAAACAGAAGAAAGATGAAGAAGAAGAAGAAGTCTGTTCTGATCCACTGGACAAACATGGACATGTTTGTGTCCTGTTCATTATTTCAGAGCAGATTCATCTGTTTACTGATGAAATGTCAGATTTATTTCCTTTCTAATATCAATATTGATTCTGTGTTGAATGGCTGCAGTAGTCAAATAATCAAGTTACAACTCAAAATTGTACTTTGGTATCACTAAATGAATCTGAATCAATCAAATATTACTGAATCGAATCAAATCGCAATTAATCAGTTCAGAACCTTATGAACTGAGACTGAATCGATAAGGGAATTGGCCACGATACCCAGCCCTATTAAAAACTGATGCATTAAAGGTGAAGTTCCTGGTATTTACTCCCACCTAATGGTGAACTCGTAGATTCAGAACCAACTGAACTCTGCCCCCCCTCTCTTAGGGGGGACCCAAAAACCCTCCCAGTCCTTCACTAGTGTCAGTCTGTCTTGTCATTCCTTCTGGTCTTTTCTGTTCAGGTTGTTGAAACCACTTCTTCAACTCGTTTGTATAAACTGGCTTTGATGGAATGACACACTTTGACTAATTCTCCTTTTACTCTGTGGTTTGTTGGTTACAGTTTCCTTGTGCGACATTGTCTTTACTGATGTTTCATATCCTCACAGTTCCTTTCAAATCCAACTGGATCATATTAAACTGTATGGTTATTGGCTGAACCCTCATTGAGTCACTCCTATTATTTATTATTTCCTCAAACTCCACAAACATCTGAGGAAACCACCTGTGAATACAGCATGGAGCAAATCCAATCAATTATCCAGACTGAAGCACATCTACAGATGAAACTGGAGTTCTTCACACATGTGTTGAACAGACATTTTAGTAGCAGTCATCCCAAACATATGACAGATAACATACCAGCAGGGCAGTCTGAGACTGAACTGGAACTGCTGTGATCCTGATGACATTCACAAACACACTCAAAACTTCACACACACACACACACACACAAGTACTTGGTTCTGCTGCTGATTCCATCATCACTTAGAACTGGATCCATGGCAGATGTTTTCCTCTACTGTTGTCTGATGGTATGGGTGTTGTTCTCAGTCCAACAGGTGGAGGTGGATTCAGGGGCGGAGTCTGTCCTGCTGCCCTGGAAAACCACATTACATATAGAGGACGTCAGTCAGCTCACAGTGGAGTGGACGGACTGTAAGGACATGAAGGTCCATGTGTATGAGGACGGCTCTGACAGAACTAATGAACAGGACGATGAATACAGAAACAGAACAGAGATGAAAGAAGACCCACTGAGAACTAGAGACCTCAGTCTGACCCTGAAACACCCCACAGACTGGGACACCCACACCTACACCTGCACCGTCTACAACAGAGACAAGCAGATCCTGAGGAGGAAACGAGTGGAACTGAAGGTCAAAGGTCAGTCCTGTAGACACAGGTCAGTCCTAGTTCTAGAACACTGAGCCCTTCTTTCCCTTTCCCTGTCCAACCTCCACAATCACACAGAGCACAGTGTGGAGTTACTCATGGAGCAGATTTGAATGATCTATATTTGAGTATTTTTAATCAGGCTGGATAATCCATCCATCCATCCATCCATCCATCCATCCATCCATCCATCCTTCCCTGTCCACCTGTGTCATAAATCATTTCCTACATATTCCAGGGGTTTCGTCCTCGTTGGACCTGCCCAGAACACCTTGTGCCACATGTTCTTAATAACACTGTTGTGACAAAGTGTTAGTTCTGGACAAACTGTGACTTGTCCAGAGGTCTAATAATAGAAAAACCCCCAGGTTCAGATCCAGACCAGTCCTCCCAGTCCCACTCCTCTGGTCTCATTGTCATTGCCCATGTGAATGTAGAAGTTTCTCAGTAGAACAGTGGAGTCCCTGAGGGGAGCGCCTTCCAGCACACCACCACCAGACTCCAAGAAGACCAGCAGGGTCCACCTGGGACAGACAACAGTCACAACCTGTTCCTGAACTGAAGCTCCACCCTCTCATTCAATGGGTGAACTCCAACATAAAGCCACTGAGCCAGAGTTCTAGCAGAGGTGTGGAGCAGGTGGAGGAACCCCACACCTGCTCTGCACCTCACACCCTGAATAACTCCTGAATTTAAACAAAAAAACACAAACAAAAAAAAAAAAAAAAACAAAGTCCCAGCCCCTTTGAGCAGATGGGTTCCAGAGCCCAGGTCTAGTGTGGACCTCTGAACCCTCTGCCACAGCTCCGCCTCCTTCCCCACCAGGACAGTAGTATTCTGTGTCCTAGAGCCAGTTTAGACCACCATGGATTTGTGGTTGTAGTCCTCTAATCAGCCTTCTCTGCTGTTCCTGGTCACGGAACTGAAGTTGAGCAATTATTCAGTCTTTTCCGTTATCAGAGGCTGATTTTCCTCCATATCGAAGAGTTGATGATAAAAAAACTGTCGTTGCTACCGCTACATCTTCAGCATTTAGGGTTATCTGAAGATCCCAGTTTGTTTATTTATTTATTTCAAACATGAAAAGAAATAAAATAAAACAAAATGAAGCAAATTAAGACAAAAACAAAATAACATTTAAATGAACAGAATCTATCTTCAAGCACATACAAGTCTGAATTTTACAAAAGCAGTGGGAAGAAGAAGAAGCATAAATGTAAGTGTTCTAATGTGTACAGAGATACTGTGAAATGAAGATCAGGTTGGTCTCATTTCCAACCCTTCTAATATGATATCTAACTCTTATTGTCCAGTCTCCAAAAATCTACTCTTAATAAACCCAGTGGACTTTGTGGTCCTGCCATATGAACATGTGTCCAGCAGATGGCGCCACTGCTTCTGCCTGTGAACTTCATTTGGATCCACAGGGTCACACAGCTGCAGTTCCAGTCCATCCCTTTCAGATCTGCTTCTGGCAGATCAGCCACTGTTTGTGAAGTGAGGAACTGACCAAACTGGAGATCTGCTTCAAATATGAAAGCACTGACACATCTGTGGAGCTGATGTGAGCATGTGACCGCTCCTGTTCACACTGACTTCATCCAACACCAGCCACAGTTTGAACAGGTGATCATTTCAAAGACTTCAGCACAAACTGATTTAATAAATAAGTTCTGCTTTTATTTCCTACATTTGTGCGCTTTCAGTTATTATTTGGGTTTTTATCAAACAAAACATAACATTTGAAAACAGCAGTCATCTAACTCACCAAATCCTCCTAAAAGTTGCTCACTTTTCATTTTAATTTAGAAGACCCATTTGTCCATCGTAAATCAGAATAATTGCAAAAATAATTTTAATATTTTTAGTATTTATTTATTTAGTTACAAGACAGTGGGCCAGATCTATCAAAGGTTTCTGTGTATTAAAACGTGCAAAAAAATGTACAAACTGATTTACTAATAGTGTGCAACACAGGTTGCGTCTTTCAAAGGTGCAAAATAGCGCGTCAACATCCAGTTAGTGCATTTGCCACAATGAATATGAAATATGGGGCGTTTACATGCAGTTGTGCGTGTGCTGGGAGGAGAAAATGTAAATATATTAATTTAGCACACGCAGAGTGAATTATCAAACCTGAAAGCAATTTTGCTGATAGAAACTGACTATATTTAACACGTTTCAAAGGGAGGTGCAAACGGTTTGGATGTGTAATTGCGCACACATGGCTGCGGTCGTTTCAAGGAGACGTCGATACGATGAAAGAAGACGCAGAGAACGCATTTTTCACCCTCGTGTGAACATTTTTGGAATGAATGAGGAAACACTCATTAGCAGATATGGCCTATCCAGCTCTGCCATTTTGGAGCTGTTGGACGAATTCAGAGCAGATTTAGAACGAGCCACAAGGAGGAGTCAGGCAAAACCTGCAGTGTCTAAACCAAGGGTCAGCAACCCTGGTCCTAGAGAGCCACTATCCTGCATGTTTTAGATGTTTCCCTCTTCCAGCACACCTGATGGTCGTTATCAGGCTTCTGCAGAGCTGGATGATAGGCTTATCATTTGAATCAGGTGTTTTGGAAGAGGGATACTTATAAAACATGCAGGACAGTGGCTCTCTAGGACCAGGGTTGCTGACCCCTGGTCAAAACCAAGGGTCTCAAACTCATTTTCTTTCACATTCCACATTCAGCCTGATTTGATCTCCAGTGGGCCGCACCAGTAAAATAATAACATAATAACCTATAAATAATGACAACTCCAAATTTTTGTTTTTGTTTTAGTGCAAAAAAAACCTCATTAAATTATGAAAATACCTACTTTTATGAACTGTCCAAACAAAAAAATATGAATAACCTGAAAAAGCTGAAATTTCTTGAGAAAAATAAGTGCAATTTTAACAATATTATGCCTCAATTTATCATTTCTACATGTGCAGTATGGATTGGACCTACAAAGACACTAAACACTGAGTAACAGGCAGAAAATTGTTAAAACTGTGCTTAATTTTCTTTAGACATTTCAGGTTGTTCATATTTGTTCAGGTTATTCACATTTTATTGTTACAGGATAGTTTGTAAATGTTAATATTTTCATAATTTAATATTATTTTTTGCACTAAAACAAAGACAACAATTTGAAGTTGTCATTATTTATAGGTGTAGTGTAATATTTTTTGCACATCAAACCAAGAAGAAAATATGGAGTGATTATTTTTTGTAGGTTATTATGTTATCATTTGACTGTAGATCATATTGGTCTGTATGTGGAACCTGAACTAAAATGATTTCCACAGCCTTGACTGTGGAATTTTTGCACTTTGCAAATCCATCCCAGGGGCCGCATTGGAACCTTTGGCGGGCCGCATGTTTGAGACCCCTGGTCTAAACTCCTGGCAAGTTGACATTTTTTTGCATCTGGATCCTTCCGGTGTACAGTGGCGATCCCAGCTGGATCTCCCAGTCCTGTTTTTCAGATGTGCTTCTGAGCTCCTAAATGCCATGTTGTGCCAGATGTCCAGGTTTATTCGGTTTCCTCACACTCAGAACTCCCTGAATGAGACCAAACAAGGCTTCTTTGCGGTCGCTGGATTCCCCAGAGTTACAGGAGCAATGGACTGCACCCATGTGCAGCTTATGCCCCCCCCCCCCAGACACTGAGCATGTCAACAGAAACCACACACACACATTCATTGAATGTGCAGTGCATTTGTGATGCCAAAGGAATCACAACCAACGTTGTGGCAAAATATCCCAGGTCAGTCCACCATTCTTATATTCTGAGAAAGTGTTCTGTTTTCCAAGTTGCGAGATGGTGAGTTTGACATGGCTGGGTTGTAGGTGAGTCACATTGGAAATTCCTTTGTAAAATAATTAATTACATTTTCATTTCATTTCCACTTATTTATTTATTTATTTCGAACATGCAAAGAAACAAAATAAAACAAAACAAAGCAAATTAAGACAAAAACAAAATAAAACATTTAAATGGACAGAGTATTGCATGGTCAAAAAGGAGTGAAAGAAGTATAAACTGATTTAATCCTACCCCTCTGTGCTTTTACACCTTTATCATTAACTTAATACAACAATCAAACTATACTATTTTCCTAATTTTAGCATCGAACCACAACAATCCATAATGCAGTAACTGAATTATCCACAACAGTCTGTTCATGTCAGTGCAGTCATACAAACAGACTCAACTATTCAACAGTTTTCTTCAATAATTCCAGCAGATTTATCAGTACAACATCTTCCAGAAACAAACAGGCCTCAGTGTCATTATTAAATACTGGACCTCTCAAGAATCAATTCTTTATATCTTTTTTTAAACTGAATTATGTTTGATATTTGTTTGATCTCCACACACAATTTGCTCCACAGTTTTCCTCCACAGATGGTCGTACAGAAACTTTTTAACCTAGTGAATGTTTACATTAAATTTTCCCCGTAAATCATAGCCTCCCTCTCTTTCACAAAACATTTCTTGAATATTGCCCGGCAGTCAGTTATTCTTTGCTTTATACATTATTTGAATAGTTTTTAGTTTTAAGTTCCACAAGGTCAATGAGTTTGACAGTTTTAGATCGTTGTAAAAATAGTGGATTTGTGTGTTCACCAAAACCAACATTGTGAATTATTCTTCTTGCTCTTTTTTGCTGTATAAAAAGTCTGTGTAATCAACTTGTATATGTATTTCCCCATACCTCCAAACAGTCACTTAAATAAGATAAGATCAATGAATTCTACAGAATCTGAAGTGACTTCTGATCTAATCTCCCCTTTGCTCTGGCCAGGACTCAGATACTTCTGGAGAGTTTGTTTTGTAGATATTTTATGTGATGTTTCCAGCAAATTTTATCATCAATTACACTGGTCAACAACAAATTTATTGTTTAAGTTTTTTGAGCTGATTTAGGATAATTTTGGTGCTGAATCCAAAAATCACATTAATTTTGCTCAATCAGGTCAACTTTCTGAACTATGCTACATATTGGCTTTTGAACATTTTTGCTTACATTTATGGGCATTTTCACATCATATGATACAAAATTCTTTCATATTTCTTGCAATAAACGAGTTCTGAAGATTTTACTTTTGCCAATTTATGATTGTTTTTTTTTTTAATATTACAGGTGAATGAAATGGCTTCGACTAGAGATCTTGCAAAAATAAGCCTGACGTATTCTGCTACATCTGCGGTGAATACACCATTGTACCTAACAGGAATCAAGTCACAAGTTTCATAAAGTGTGCTTACCAATCTTATTTTGGTATTAATTATTATATTTTGTGAGAAGATCAGATTTTTCAAAATCAAATTAGCAAAAAAACCTGACCTGATTGAGAAAAACAGATGTCATCTTTGGATTTAGCAGTGCAAAATGGTCCTAATTCAGCTGAAAAAACCTAGACAACTTGCAAAAAACATTTTTTTGTAACCCAGTGGAATCCCTCTAAGAAACATAAAAACAAGAACATGTCTCATATTGACTCGTGTTTTTGCAGGTGATAGTCCAGACCCCCTACACCTGTTCTCAACCCGACCACTGCCGCAGAGACCAGGTCCAACCAGGCCCAGATACGCACACGGAATGTCATGGAGCGCACCTTCAGAATCCTGAAGAGCAGGTTCCGTTGTTTGGACCGCCCTGGAGGAGCGCTGTTGTACAGAACAGAAAAAGTGTCCCAGACTGGAGTGACCTGCTGCAGGCTACAGGACATCACCAGGCTCCACAGGCCGGAGCATGACGCCATGAAGGAAGAGAAGGCCGACCTGCCCCTCTGTACGGAGAAGAACAAACCCAGTGACACACACCAGGCTCATTCAGTCACTTCTTGTGAGGTGTTTGGAGTATGCTTTTATTTTTCTATTGTCATTTAATGATATGTAATGCAGAAAAACACCTTAATTAAACATATACTGTAGATGAGAATACAAATGCAAGACCGTTCCCTTTGGTTAGTGTGACCCCATGAAGAGCGCTGCAAAGTTACGCACATCAACATTTACTGAAAAAAGATGATTTAAATCACTTTCTAGATTAATATAAATATATCATCAAACAAAATATTCAGTCTCATAAACGTCAGATTAAGTTAAGCCCCGCAAACTTAAAGACACATTGCTTCAGTCACAAAATATATTTGACTACCGTGGCTAAAAAATAAATAAATACAAATACAGCTCTTTTTGCTATAGCTGATTTTACACACAAAATAAATATTTACAGCCAATGTAAGAGAACTTAAACGTGATAAGGGTGAGTTTTATTTTCCTCTTTTCTTTAAAACGTCACCCGGTCGTTTTCTTTTGCGCAGGTGGGATTTGCCCGCCATGTGCATATGAAGTGAAAGGCTTCATATCAACATCTACAACATTTACATGGAATTTAGAACTAATGTACTTTTAAAACTGTGTTTCCATAGCAACAGTACAGGCCGGACTGGGACCAACATCCTGATCGACACGGTTCTGAACCGCATGGCCAAAGGTGAGGTCTGGGTGTGGGTGTGGACTGAAAACAGGCTCCGCCCACTGGTTTTCCTTTGTGTGTGTGTGTGTGTGTGTGTGTGTGTGTGTGTGTGTGTGTGTGTGTGTGTGTGTGTGTGTGCAGATGATCAACATCACTGCAAAGTTGGAACATGTTCCTGACCAGCGTCCTGGGATGGTTCGAACTAAGGTCAGTCCAACACACACACACACACACACACACGTCCAGGGTTTTAGAACACAGAGAACATGGACGTTCTACTGGATTAAATATGACTTTATGGAACAGGTTCCGTCACAGGAGGAGGAGGGACATAGAACATAGAAATAGAACGCAGAACACAGAATATAGAACATAATAGAACGTAGAATATAGAACACAGAACTGAGAATACAGAATGTAGAATATAGAGTATAGAATACACAACATAGAACCCAGAACATAGAATATAGAAGCTAGAACATAACTCAGCCAAAACCAGGTGTTCTGTCATAGAACTATGTCGATAGAACCAGAAACATCTTCCATTCGAAGGAGAAACTGATCTGTTTTATTCTCAGACAAGGTTCTAGAAACATCCAGAAAGTCTACTTTTCTGTTCTTTTTTTTCTTTCCTTCTCTGTTCTTTTCTTTTCTGTTATTTCGTCTATTTCCTTTTCTGTCCTGTTGTTTTTTTTTTCCTTTCCTTTCCTATTCTGTTGCTTTCTTTCCTTTTCTGTCCTGTTTCGCTCTTTTTCTTTCCTTTTCTGTCCTGTTCTGTTCTTTTCCGACCTTTTCTGTCCTGTTTTGTTCTGTTCTTTCCTTTTCTGTCCTTTTGTGTTCTGTTCTTTTCTTTCCTTTTCTGTTGTTCTTTTCTTTTCTTCCCTTTTCTGACCTTTTGTTTTGTTCTTTTCTGTCCTTTTCTGTTCTGTTCTTTTCTTCCCTTTTCTGTCCTTTTGTTTTGTTCTTTTCTTCCCTTTTCTGTCCTGTTCTTTTCTTTTTTAATATAATGTTGCTTCCTCCTAAAACTGTTGTTTTTATAGCAATATTTGCCCACAGTTGATGTTCGATTTTCTGTCCTCGTGTTAAAAACGTTCCTTTTCATTCATTAAATGTCTTGGTGACACTCACTCTTTCCTTTCGTTTCCGTTTCTTTCAGGACCAGTTTGAGTTTGCGTTGACCACTGTCACTGAGGAGGTCAACACCGTCCTCAAAGCCCTGCCGCAGTGAAACAGCACCCGCCTCTGACTCCGCCCCCATCTCAGTCTCCGCCTCCTGAATTCCACATCTGTGTCTCCTTCCACTGCCTTTTTCTGTACAGTGATGATGATGATGATGATGATGATGAGTGGCGTTGTGCTTCTGTTGACACACTGACGCCCCAACAACAAAAAGAATTCCATAAGTCATGTGACTGAGCTGCTTTAACCCTTCACACTCCGTCAGGACACGTGGCTCTGTTTATTTCTGTCTGTGTTTTCACTTCTTCGGGACCGTTCGCCTTAAAACACATCAAACCGCTGTCAAACACGATCGAGGCCATTTAAGACGTTCATTTGGAGAAAAAAAAGCTGAAAACATTTACATATAGAAGGATGTGGAAGCCCTTTTTCTTCTTCTTCCTGTGGAAATACTTTAACCTTCAGCTCAAATATCTGTTTTTTTTACGACAGCGTAATTCGGATTCACAGAAGAAAATAAAAACACACTGTTGCTACGAGAATAAAGCCGTAAAATGTTCAGATAAAACCTGTATTTTTATGAGAATAAAGTTAAACACAAAGAGTCAGAATATTAGGAGAATAAAGTTGTAATTTAAAAACAGGTGGAAAACCATTTTCCTTTTCCTTTTTTTCTCCAAATCTGTTCAGCTTTTATGACAAAACAAACCCAAACGTGGGCGAACTGCTGTCAAAGTCCTTCGACTAATGCTAACATGTTAATGGTGGGCGTGGCTAATAGGCTGAGTATTTGGTGGGTGGAGCTAATAAGCTGAGTATTTGGTGGGTGGAGCTAATAAGCTGAGTATTTGGTGGGTGGAGCTAATAGGCTGAGTATTTGGTGGGTGGGGCTAATAGGCTGAGTATTTGGTGGGTGGGGCTAATAGAGTAAGTGTTTGGTGGGCGGGGCTAATAGTGTCAGTATTTGATGGGCTGAGCTAATAGGCTGAGCGTTTGGTGGGCAGGGCTAATACTGTCAGTATTTGGTGGGCGGGGCTAATAGGCTGAGTATTTGGCCTTGGGAAATTACACCTATTTTTAAATTATGACGTTATTCTTGAAATAGGCCCAGATTATTTTCATAATATTAGGACTTCATTCTGGTAAAATTAGACTTCATTAATTGGACTTTATTCTTCTAAAATTACAGCTTTTATCTGTATATTTTACGACTTTTTTCCAGGAGTAACAGGTGTTTTTCCATTCTTCGGTGGCTGTGAGACGCTGTCGTAGTTCTTTTCCTTCAACGCCGACTTACTTTTACTTTCAGTCTGAGCTTAAAGCATCCACAGCTTTCTTTTCTACAGCGTCAATGATCGACTTTGTGAAGACGTAAAATCCGATCGTTAAATGTTTTGCGGTGAGTTAACGTATAAATATGATCTGTTTCCGCCGTGGTCCCCTTCATGTCCCGTTCACATCATTTGAAGTCACTGGATGTTATTGCTGTAAAGTCAGAAAATGAAATTTTAAAAAATGAATAACAATAATGACGGCTTTTCTATTTTGTAACTGTGATCTTGAATAAATGTTTTGGTGTTGAAGTGCTGCAATCAGCTGGTGTGACTTCTGTGATTTTCTCTACTTTGGAAACATAAAAATAAAACACTTTCCCCTTTATGTTCAATCATCTGAACCTTTCAGACCTTAATCAAGAGAAAACAACAAAATGGACAGAATCTTCAAGAAATATTTATTAAAACTGTTTTTTCCTTTATTTTTGTGGCAACTTTTCCCAATATTTTCTCAGTATGATCTCCTACATTTTGCATTTTTCAGTGAAAACAAAGTATTTTTCTATATTTAATATAAAACAATTATTAACATTACATCTATCTATCTATCTATCTATCTATCTATCTATCTATCTATCTATCTATCTATCTATCTATCTATCTATCTATTCATGACGTAAATATCACATCAGCGTTAAACAGACTATTTCAACAATACCATGACAATAATGATAACCATAATCATTTTGGTCACAATAACCATGATATGAAATTTTCATATCGTTACATCCCTGTAACAATCTAAATTAAATATTCTTACTGATTTGAGACAATGACATCGTTTAAAAGTTGAAATAATTGCAATTTTCTGTTCGTTGTCTTCTCAACTTTTACTCCACACGACACCATCTTTGTTTTGGCTGGAAGTGCGAACCGAATGATCCCGAAGCACTCGAAGTCTCCAGAAACAGCCGAGCGCGCTCTGTGTAGCTTTCTACCGTGAATTGGTCAAAGAAGAAAACGACAGAAGTCTGCTTGGAGCGTGCGGTAAGGGCGGGAATGGAAATGGTGCTGATGAGAGTGAAACTGTGAATGAATGGATTGTTTTATGTCAGACAGTGTCTTCCATAAGGAAGCAAGAGATCATGAAGGTCCAGCAGACAATGTTTGGTTTAGTACAGAAGCAGAGAACAGGTATTTACCCACAATGCATCTAGATCTATGCTGCAAACTGTTGTTCTCTCCACAAACATTACTAAAATAAATCTCAGGTCATGAATGTAAACATTTCACAGATCTTTTGTATTTGTTCTATTAACTTTTATGAATGAGTGAAATAACAAAATACAGGAGAAATTCTGGCCAATTTTTTTTTCATGTCCGGACTTAGAAAATATTCTGGGTCCTGCCATATAGATCTAATTTTGCCATTTTCAGTCATGTTCTGAGCTGCTATATAATTAATATTTTATTTTTCAGAGCCTCCACCTCCACTGAACCTTCTAGTGCCTAGGTTCCCATAAGGCTATGGTCCCATAGTTAAGGTCTCACACATAGTTTGTGCAGGGAATTAAAATCCATCACCAATTATTGCTATTTAAATTGTGTTAATTAAAATATACATATATATATACATACATATATATATATATACATATACATACATACATACATATATATATATATATATATATATATATATATATATATATATATATATACATATATACATATATATACATATATATATATATACATATATATACATATATATATATATATATACATATACATATATATATATATACATATATATATATATACATATATACATATATATATACATATATACATATATATATACATATATACATATATACATATATATACATATATACATATACATACATATACATATATATATATATATATATATATATATATATATATATATATATATATATATATATATACATATACATATATACATATACATATATATATATATATATATATATATATATATATATATATATATATATATATATATATATATATATATATATATGTCGAGGCCCAAAACGGAATCTGACCCGATTCAGAATTGGGCCGGCCCAGAATGGAATTCCATTCTAGGCCAGCCTAGAATGGAATCCTGCTTCTATAATGTTATTTTTATACCATGTTTAATGCAAATGATCCATAATTCCATAATTTGTCATAATTTTACATTTTCAGTCTTACATACCTTGAGTAACTATTGTCAATTTCAGTCGATTTCACTGTACCATATATTGGTGGGGAGTACCACTAGGTTCTATTTGTAAATAAAGTGTATTATAGTTTACAATTAACATGTTGTTTCATTTTTTTTCACATATTTGCAAATTCCATGTATTGATTTTTGTAATAATTTAGATCATTTGCATTAAACATGGTATAAAAATAACATTATAGCAGCAGGATTCCATTCTAGGCCGGCCTAGAATGGAATTCCATTCTGGGCCGGCCCGGTTGTGAATCGGGCCAGATTCCGTTTTGGGCCTCGACATATAAATATATATATATATATATATATATATATATATATATATATATATATATATATATATATATATATATATATATATATATATATATACACACACACACACACACACATTTTTTTTTCCCAAAACCAATCACACAGAAAAAGTGCACAACATCTATGCTAAACATGTAGTTATGTTACAAGCCGGACAGCATACTCCAGGGGTTTACGAAGAGACCACACACACATACTACTGGTGAAAGTGCAGTTTGCATGAAAAGTGTGTACTTAAAACAGCTCCATAACACTGTGTATTTTTCAGTGTCACATTTTGATGGAAACTGTACTTAAATACACAAATCCCATGACAATACAAGTGCTAGAAATAAGCAATATTACACAGTTAAAATGCACCAGAGGCCACCAAATAACACCAAATTATCACAATTTTTTTTGGAGGGGGGGCATGCCCCCAAACCCCCCTAGGTGAGGCGTGCCTGCGGCATGCAGTGACACATTCCACCCCACAATAACTCAACACACGAAGTAGTGCAGGCTACTTTTTGTTTAGTGCAGGCTACTTAAATATTCTGGGAACACTCTGTTTATTCAAATGCAGATATTGCGGAGGTTCATTTTTGTTTTCTTTTTATTGTTTATATCTTATTATTATTATTTAACACTGTTTTATTAATATAATGGTTATTTGAATCCTCCTAAAAGCACTTTTTACTGTCTGAGAGACAGATGGTAGTTCCTTTGTTGGGACAAAAATACTGTTGTGATGTTAGCTGTGAACCAATAGAATCTGAACATTTGAACAGGATCTGAAACTGGAATGTCTGTAAAACAGAATTTCAGTTTGAACACAGGAACATTTTTGATATAACATTAGAAACTGTTCTGAACAGATAAAAATGTGTTTAGTATTTGTGCAGATTTCTGGTGTAATTCAATTCTTCAAGCAAATAATCATGAAAAAAAAAGAAACAAACAAAAAAATTGCTGTTTTAACAGGATCATGATATATCGTACTGTGATCCTAGTGTTGTGATTTGTATCGTATTGCCAGATTCTTGCAGATTCCCAGCCCTCGTCAGGAGCTGTTACTGCCTTTTGTCTTGTGTCTGACTGTGTAATGAACAGACCTGACAGACATACGGAGCTCCTCCAGCGGTCCCGCCCACATCTTAACACTGTTCGAAGGTGTTATACGCTGTTATCTAATTTCAGGGAGGGCAGGTCCTCTGGTGTCACATGACAATAGCGGTAACCTGACACACCCCTAACGTGTGTTAAAGGAAACTGTTGCTATGCCAAGTCAGCGTCATAACAACGCATCTCACATCATACACACGCACACACACACACCTGTTGTTTGGCGAGAAGCTGAGGCGACATCTTCATCCGACACACAGGTAGATATTCTATTGACATGGAATCTATTTATGAATGAATTTGTGTATACTATTATAGATGAAAGTGGAACGGCATCTATTCTCATCAGATGACGTCTGAATTATCCATAAATATCAACCTGACAAGACGACAAATGAAGGCGACTGAAGTATTGTGAGTTGAAGGCGGTGCTATTATTAGACTGAAGCCTCTGCTCTGACATAAGTATACAGTAAATATCACTGACCTTCTATCCATACGCACTGACATTTAACCCAGAAACACACTCAGCTACTTCTGTGGCACATCCAAGAGTTTTTTCCATAATATTTAACTATTTAATTGATTTATCACCATTCATTGTAATATTATCTTCTGCATTTTGTGGTTTTTAGATGTAAATCATGTATTTTCCCAAATTTAATTCACTGATCATGTAGATCAGGGGTGTCAAACTCATGTTAGTTCAGTTCCATATACAGCCCAATATGACCTGAAGTGGGCCGGACCATTAAAATAATAACATAATAATATATAAATAATATCAATTCCAAAATTTGCATGTCTAACTTCTGTGTTTTAGAGTGAAATTATATTATCAAAATGTTTACATTCACAAACTAACCTTTAAAAAAATTAAAAACATGAACTACCATGAACAAAATGAAATTTTTTTTTTTTTTAAAAAGTGCAATTTTAACAATTTATGCCATTATTTGGCCTCAGCTTCTCATTTTCATATGTTCATTACAACTTACAGTGGATCAGCAAATACACAAAACATTTAATAACAGGCAGAATATTTGTACAATTACACTTAATTATCTTAAGACATTTCAGGTTATTCACATTTTTTGTAAAAGACTAGTCTGTAAATGTAAACATTTTTGTGTAATTTTGCATTTTTCTACACAAAAACAAAGAAAAATGTGTGGTTTTCGTTATGTATAGTTTATTATGATAGTATTTTACCGGTCTGACCCACTTTAGATCGAACTGACCTTTATTTGAACATCCTTGAATCTTAATGTCTTCAGTGTAGTTTTTGCATTTCACTAATTCATCCTGCGGGCCAGATTGTACCCTTTGGTGGGCCAGTTTTGGCCCCCAGGCCGCATGTTTGACACCCCCTGATGTACATGTTCATTAAAGCTCAGATTCAAGTTGATGGTTCTTCTATCAGAAACAGATCCAACTGAATAAACAGTGTCCTTTTCAGTCCAATCTGTCCATGAACTGAACATCAACCCAGTGTGTCCATCCACTGTCATTGATCCAACTCCTGGGTTTGACTGGGGAATGAATGTTGGAGAAGACGACGGTGTTTTCCATGGTAACTACAAGAGCCTCTGAATGTCCAAATATGGTCATATCTGATGACCATGAAAAGATGAAGAACTGTATTTGACACCAGACACAAAGAATATTTGGGATAAAAATACTTAAATTCCTGCTGCATGACGGGGACTGAAAATGAACATCATTTATTGACTTTATTCAAATGTCCAAAACATGCTGTTCTCATCATAAATGGATCTGAAATGAAACATAGGGCTGTAGCTCTGAGTCTGAACAAATATTATTATTATTATAGTGAATAGCACATTTATATATATGAGTCTGAACAAATATTATTATTAAAGTTAATAGTGCATTTACATATATGAGTCTGAACAAATATTATTATTAAAGTTAATAGTGCATTTACATATATGAGTCTGAACAAATATTATTATTACCTCCACCAAGGAGGTTATGTTTTTGCCAGGGTTTGTTTGTTTGTTTGTTTGCCTGTCTGTTAGTGTGCAACATAACTCAAAAAGTTATGGACAGATTTTGATTAAATTTTCAGGGTTTGTTGGAAATGGGATAAGGAAGAAATTATTAAATTTTGGTGGTGATCGGGGGTGGGGGGGCCCACAGGGGGCGCCACTGATCAGCCTTGGCGGAGGTCTGCGCTCTCCGAGTGCTTCTAGTTATTATAACGAATAGTGCATTTATATATATGAGTCTGAACAAATATTATTATTATCGTTAATAGTGCATTTACATATATGAGTCTGAACAAATATTATTATTATAGTTAATAGTGCATTTACATATATGAGTCTGAACAAATATTATTATTACCTCCGCCAAGGAGGTTATGTTTTTGCCAGGGTTTGTTTGTTTGTCTGTTTGTTTGTCTGTCCGTTAGTGTGCAACATAACTCAAAAAGTTATGGACAGATTTTGATGAAATTTTCAGGGTTTGTTGGAAATGGGATAAGGAAGAAATGATTAAATTTTGGTGGTGATCGGGGGTGGGGGGGCCAGACCAGAAAATTTCATCAAAATCTGTCCATAACTTTTTGAGTTATGTTGCACACTAACGGACAGACAAACAAACAAACAGACAGACAAACAAACCCTGGGAAAAACATAACCTCCTTGGCGTGGGGGGGCCCACGGGGGGGGGGGCACTGATCAGCCTTGGCGGAGGTCTGCGCTCTCCGAGTGCTCTAGTTATTATAGTTAATAGTGCATGTACATATGTGAGTCTGAACAAATATTATTTATATAGTTAATAGTGCATTTACATATATGAGTCTAAACAAATATTATTAATATATATAACACTTCCTGCTTTGCTGCAGTGCAGACGCTTTTGCTGCTTGCTCCCTGCTTTGCTTACATTCTTTCGATGATTTTTTTCTTATTCTGGACTAAAAGTTGCAGACAGAAGGTCTCTGATATTCTTTAATGAGCAGAGACATACTTCTTAAAAGACGAAGGACTTTTTTTCGCCATTTTTACTGTTTTATGACCACCTCAGTGCTTCATGACTGTGGGCTGTCAACAGCACAGGCCTGTACCACTTCACTTGGAAAGACAGTGCTCAGCTAAGCTAATTAGCTTCAAGATGCCTCCTCTATCTGCCGACGACTTCAACAAACTTCTGCAGAAAATTGCCATGCTGGAGACTAAAATTCACCGCCTAGAAGTTAATGTGGAGGTAAACGGACTAGGTGGAAATGACACCACCCTACCCCTGGCTCAAATTAGTGGACAGGGGCTGGCTAACACACAGCTAACGAGCACAGACAAAGCTACCACGAAACAGGTAGGCTCTGTTCTGTTTAATAAATCTACAAATAGTAGTCCTCCCTGGAACCACCTTGGAGCAAAGCCAAAGAACAAATCATTTCCATGGGTACTGGGAGGACGCTTAACAGGCAGAGCACAGCGAGCTGAGGTATGTGATGAGACCGGCTGGCCTGCACTCCCTCCCAGACAAAGTGCCTCTTCAACCCCCGTACCTGGAAGGACACAGCCATGGAAAACTGTACAAGGGAGGATGAACAACAAACCTCCTAAACAGTCAAGCATTGAACTGCAGAACAGATATTCTCCACTGATGAAGGACCCTGAATTTCCATCAGACCATCCATCCTCAGACAGCGGGGTAAGGACTGATAGCATGTCCAACAGTAAAAGGCTACAGGGAAAGCTAAAGCCTGGGCCTCAGACTTTGACTGTGGGTGACAATACTATTAGAGATGTCCAGAGGGTGTGCAGTAAAAACACCAAAGTGATCTGCTTCCCCAAGGATGTGGTCTCCAACATGACTGAAAAGATTCTGAGTATCGTGGCTGAACACCCAACTGTGAGGAACATCATAATACACGTAGGGTGGAATGATGTTGCTAAACAACAGTCTGAAGTGTTCAAACAGGACTTCACCGAGTTGCTGAATACAGTGAGCTCTGTGAAAGCGGGTGTGTTTATCAGCGGACCTATACCACCGCTCAGATATGCAGGGGAGACATTCAGCAGGCTGTGGGCTCTAAATAAGTGGCTTGCTACTGCTTGTACTGCCTACCCAGTGAATTTTATTGAACATTTCCACATCTTTTGGGAGCGAAGACACCTTTTCAAAGGGAACGGACTTTTCCTGAACAAGCCAGGAGTAAAACTGTTGGCATCTAATCTATTTTACTTCCTGCGTCACCCATCAGTCGCCTCTGCCAAGGACTTTAAACAACAGGCACCATCCAGAGGGAAAGACAAAACACGACTGATTAAAAACCCAGAGGAAGAGCAACATTCACCCCCACCCAAGGAGTGCTCTGAGCCAAAGAGGTGTCAGAGTCAAGAAGAGGAGGGGTCTCCACAGGCCTCCATCCCCCTCAACAACCACAGCACCTTTGATGGTCCACCTGCCTCACCCCCTGAAACCCCCACCAGGTCTCTCTCCTCCTTACCCTCCCTCTCTCCATCCTCACCCCACTTGGAGTTCACTGACCAGATGAAGGAGCTGGTCAGTGCTGGACTAAGATGTACCCCCCGTCCCTCTCCTATCTTCTCCCCTATAAGCACTCCATGTCGACCGCCCCCACCTCCAATACAGGCTCCAAAGACTCGTCGCCCAGCCCCCCCCCCCGCCCCTCCACTGCCTCCAACACAGGCTCCAAAGACTCACCGCCCAGCCCCCCCCCGCCCCTCCACCGCCTCCAACACAGACTCCAAAGACTCACCGCCCAGCCCCCCCCCGCCCCTCCACCACCTCCAACACAGGCTCTAAAGACTCGTACCAGCTGATGTGCCCTGGGTCCAGGCTGCAGGATTACCAGCAGTTATGAGTCGTCCCAGGCCAAGCCGGGGCCCTGTATGCTTTCAGTTTATAAAATTCCTGTCTTGATTGGTCACAGAAGAACAAAGGTGAATGTGCTGAGAAACTGGGGGCACAAAAGTGATGGCACTAGATTGTTAAACTTAAAAAACATTCCCTGTGAATCACAGTCTGTCCCAACAATTATAGAGGATGTTCCTATGACATTAAGACTTGCTTTACTGAACATCAGATCGTTGGCTGGAAAAACATTTTTAACTAGAAGCACTCGGAGAGCGCAGACCTCCGCCAAGGCTGATCAGTGCCCCCCCCCCCCCCCCCCCCCCCCGTGGGCCCACCCCTGATCACCACCAAAATTTAATCATTTCTTCCTTATCCCATTTCCAACAAACCCTGAAAATTTCATCAAAATCTGTCCATAACTTTTTGAGTTACGTTGCACACTAACGGACAGACAAACAAACAAACCCTAGCAAAAACATAACCTCCTTGGCGGAGGTAATCAATGATTTTATCACGGAACACAACCCTGATTTTATGTTTTTAACTGAGACTTGGTTGGATCAAAACAACAGCACAGCTGTTCTCATTGAGTCAACCCTCCCAACTATAGTTTTATTAGTGAGGCCAGAGTAAATCGGAGAGGAGGGGGAGTAGCAGTTTTATTCAAAAACTCTTTCCAATTTAAAAAAATATCTTTCAGTAATTTTTCTACTTTTGAATATGTGGCTCTTCAGCTGAAGTCCTCCCCTCGAGCCATATTAGTAAATGTCTACAGGCCACCTAAATACTGTGCAGACTTTTTCGATGATTTTAATGAACTGCTGTCCATAATCTGTACTGAGTATGACTGTATAATCATTGTTGGGGATTTTAACATCCATGCTGACAACCCCCAGGACAGAGGGGCTACAGAACTGTACTGTACTCTGGACAGCTTTGGGCTGAGTCAGCATGTGTCCAGACCCACACAGAACAGGGGGCACACTCTGGACCTGCTGATCTCCAAGGGTTTAAACATACACAAGGTTGTTGTGAGCGATGTGGCCCTGTCTGATCTCTGTTGTGTTTTCTTTGAGAGCTCTATCTGTGCACACACGTAATCAGAGAGAAGTTATCAAGAAGCGATGCATTACTGAAAACACCAGTGAAATGTTTAATGTACTTTTTTCTTCTACAGCAACCCCACCTTGTGGTTCAGTCAATGAGCTAGTGAATAACTTTAATTCTAAAATGTTAAATGTGATAGACGCCATTGCTCCCATTAAGTTGAAGGTTGTCTCTAGCAAGAAAAGATCTCCATGGAGAAATGCCATGGCAGTGAAAAATGAAAAAAGAGTGTCGGAAAGCTGAACGCAGGTGGCGAAAATCAAATCTCCAGATTCATTTTGACATCTACAAAGAGAAACTTCACACTTGTAATCAACAGCTGAGGAATGCAAGGCAGTCTTTCTTCTCAAACATTATCACCAGAAACCAAACTAATGCTGGAGCACTGTTTTCTACTGTTGACAGACTAACAAACCCCCCTGTGTTAATAGCACCTGAACTTCACTCTGCCAGGGCCCGCAATGACTTTGCTTTGTTCTTTACAGAGAAAATTCAGCATATTAGACAGGCCGTGAATTCCTCAACACCAGGTTCAGGATCTGTGCTGTCTAAAAACCATTTAAACACCCTGATGCACTTTAATCCAATCAATGACAAAAATCTGGAGGACATTCTACACCAGCTGAGCTCTTCCTACTGCTGTCTAGATGTTTTACCCACAGATTTCTACAAAAAAGTTTCACACATCATGGCATCTGACCTGTTAGAGATTGTAAATGTGTCTCTAAGTTCAGGAGTCTTCCCACAGACCCTGAAAGCAGCGGTGATTAAGCTGCTCCTAAAAAAGAACACTCTAGAAAAGACCTCAATGAACAACTACAGGCCGATATCAAATCTTCCTTTTTTAGGTAAAATCATTGAAAAGGCTCCAGTGTCCCAACAGCTGAATTACTTCTGAACAGTCAACAGCTGCTTTAACGTCTTTCAGTCAGGTTTTAGACCACATCACAGCACTGAGACAGCTCTGCTCAAAGTATTTAATGACATTCGCTTAAACACAGATCATGGCAGATCTTCAGTTTTAGTGTTACTGGACCTCAGTGCTGCATTCGACACAGTCGACCATGATATATTACTTGATCGACTGGAAAATTGGGTGGGACTATCTGGCACAGCTCTTGATTGGTTTGCATCCTACTTAAAGGGCAGGGATTATTTTGTGTCAATAGGTAACTTTAAATCTGAGCAGACCAAAATTACATGTGGAGTCCCCCAAGGCTCCATCCTGGGGCCCCTCCTGTTCAACATCTACATGCTTCCACTGGCTCAGATCATAGAAAAAAACAAAATAGATGACCATAACTATGCAGATGACACACAGCTCTACATTTCAATTTCCCCAGGTGACCATAGCCCCATACAAGCACTGGGTAAATGCATGGAGCAAATATCTGAATGGATGGGCCATAACTTTCTTCAGTTAAACAGAGAAAAAACTGAGGTAGTCATTTTTGGACCCAAGGAGGAACGTCTTAAAATCAGCATGCAGCTCCAGTCACTTCAGTTAAAAACCTCAGACCAGGCCAGGAATTTGGGTGTTGTCATGGATTCAGACCTGAATTTGAAAAACCACATACAAACAATTACAAAGTCAGCTTACTATCACCTCCAGAACATTTCTAGGATTAAAGGACTGATGTTGCAGCAGGACCTTGAAAAACTTGTCCATGCATTTATCTTTAGTCGAGTTGACTACTGTAACAGTGTAACAGTCTTCTGTGGTCTCCCTAAAAAGTCTATTCGACGACTGCAACTGATCCAGAATGCTGCTGCTCGAGTCCTCACTAAGACCAAGAGAGTGGACCACATCAGCCCAGTTCTGAGGTCTCTACACTGGACCACATTAGCCCAGTTCTGAGGTCTCTACACTGGCTCCCTCTCTCAGACAATAGACTTCAAAATTCTCTTACTAGCATATAAAGCACTGAATGGTTTAGGCCCAAAATACATTAGAGACCTTCTAGTCCAGTATGAACCATCCAGACCCCTCAGGTCATCTGGTGCAGGTCTGCTCTGTGTTCCCAAAGTCAGAACTAAACATGGAGAATCAGCGTTCAGTTTCTATGCTCCATATATCTGGAACAAACTACCAGAAAATATCAGGTCTGCTGAGAGTCTGAGTTCTTTTAAGTCCAGGTTAAAAACTCACCTGTTCACTCCTGCCTTTGACTAAAAGGCTTTTGACTTTTTAAACTTTATATTCTCTTTGAAACTCTGCACTGCAACTTTTACTTTAATGTGTGTTTTCATTTTTATTTTATTTTATTCTATTTTATTTTATTTTTTTGATTTTATGTGTTTTCTTACTTGCTGTTTTTAATCACCTTTTATATGTTTCTTTTATAATGTTTTAAATGTGTTTCTTTTTGTTTCTTTCATTTCAATGTCCTGTGTGAAGCACCTTGAATTGCCTTGTTGCTGAAATGTGCTATACAAATAAACTTGCCTTGCCTTATTAAAGTTAAGAGTGCATTTACATATATGAGTTTGAACAAATATTATTATTATAGTTAATAATGCATTTACATATTTGTCAGAAGTATAACTTTACAGAATCAGTTCTATCTTTTTTCTACCACTGATACTGACTTTTTGTAAACAGTTCCATAAAACAGAGTTCTGAAGTTAAAAATGAGTCTGTTTCATTAATGATAGCAGGACCTTCCATGTTTGACAGTGGTGTTGACCTTGGCTGGATGTGACCCTCTATGCACAGGTAGACCCCCATGGCCTTCCATGGACACACGGGGCCACAGCCCCCCCTCCCCGTTTACTACGTTGGGATGCACCCTGGAAACAACCTGGTTTACCCCCATGCGGACAGTCAGGGGGCAGCCCCTCCTCCACCCTACCACACGCCTCCAGCTCCGGCCTTCATGCCCACACCCGGCCCACCCTTAGGCTGCCCACCCGGACTGGAGTACCTGACTCAGATCGACCAGATCCTGGTCCATCAGAAGGTGGATCTGGCTGAGATGATCATCGGCTGGGAGATGAGCAACAGTTACGTGGTGAAGAACATCCTGGGCCAGCAGATCTTCACGGCCACCGAGGAGAACGATGCGCTGACCCTGCAGCTGTGCGGCCCCCTGCGGCCCTTCACCATCCACCTCCACGACAACACGGGACGCGAGGTCCTGACCCTGAAACGACCCTTGAACTGCGGCTGCTGCTGCTGCCCCTGCTGCCTCCAGGAGCTGGAGGTCCAGAGCCCCCCCGGGACCCCCATAGGGTACGTGGAGCAGAACTGGCACCCCCTGTGGCCCAAATTCACGGTCCTGAACGAGCTGAGGCAGCCCCAGCTCCGGGTCAAGGGCCCGTGGTGCGACTGCAGCTGCGTGTCGGACGTGACCTTCCAGGTGACGTCTCTGGACGAGACGGCGGAGGTGGGGCGGATCAGTAAGCAGTGGGGGGGCTTCATGCAGGAGGCCTTCACTGACGCAGATAACTTTGGCATCTCCTTCCCAATGGACCTGGACGTGAAGATGAAGGCAGTGATGCTGGCAGCCTGCTTCCTGATCGACTTCATGTTCTTTGAAAACAACCCCAAGCAGGATCACTAAAGGACAGAACAGACTAGAGAACAGACATAGAACAGACATAGAACACACTAGAGAACAGCAGAACAGACTAGAGAACAGACATAGAACAGACTAGAGAACAAACTATAGAACAGCAGAACAGACTAGAGAACAGCAGAACAGACATAGAACAGACTAGAGAACAGACATAGAACAGACTAGAGAACAGACAAGAGAACAGACTAGAGAACAGACAGAACAGACTGGAGAACAGACATAGAACAGACTACAGAACAGACATAGAACAGACATAGAACAGACATAGAACACACTAGAGAACAGCAGAACAGACTAGAGAACAGACATAGAACAGACTAGAGAACAGCAGAACAGACTAGAGAACAGACATAGAACAGACTAGAGAACAAACTATAGAACAGCAGAACAGACTAGAGAACAGCAGAACAGACATAGAACAGACTAGAGAACAGACATAGAACAGACTAGAGAACAGACAAGAGAACAGACTAGAGAACAGACAGAACAGACTAGAGAACAGATTAGAGAACAGACTATAGAACAGCAGAACAGACGATAGAACAGATTATAGAACAGACTATAGAACAGCAGAACAGACTATACAACATCAGAACAGACTACAGAACAGCAGAACAGACTATAGAACAGACTACAGAACAGCAGAACAGACTATAGAACAGACTACAGAACAGCAGAACAAACTATAGAACAGATTACAGAACAGACAATAGAACAGATTATAGAACAGACTATAGAACAGCAGAACAGACTACAGAACAGACTACAGAACAGCAGAACAGACTATAGAACAGATTATAGAACAGACTACAGAACAGCAGAACAGACTATAGAACAGACTATAGAACAACAGAACAGACTATAGAACAGATTATAGAACAGACTATAGAACAGCAGAACAGACTATAGAACAGACTATAGAACAGCAGAACAGACTATAGAACAGACTAGAGAACAGACATAGAACAGACTAGAGAACAGATTATAGAACAGACTATAGAACAGATTATAGGACAGACTAGAGAACAGACAGAACAGACTATAGAAAAGATTATAGAACAGACTATAGAACAGCAGAACAGACTATAGAACAGACATAGAACAGACTATAGAACAGATTATAGAACAGACTATAGAACAGATTATAGAACAGACATAGAACAGACTATAGAACAGATTATAGAACAGACATAGAACAGACTATAGAACAGACTATAGAACAGATTATGGAACAGACTATAGAACAGACATAGAACAGACTACAGAACAGACTATAGAACAGATTATAGAACAGATCATAGAACAGACTATAGAACAGACTATAGAACAGATTATAGAACAGACTATAGAACAGATTATAGAACAGACATAGAACAGACTATAGAACGGATTATAGAACAGACATGGAACAGATTATAGAACAGACTACAGAACAGACTATAGAACAGATTATGGAACAGACTATAGAACAGACATAGAACAGACTACAGAACAGACTATAGAACAGATTATAGAACAGACTATAGAACAGATTATAGAACAGACATAGAACAGATTATAGAACAGCAGAACAGACTATAGAACACCAGAACAGACTATAGAACACCAGAACAGACTCTATAGAACCGTAGAGTCTGTTCCTTAGTTCTGCACACCAACAATTAAAAATCAATAAAGTATCATTCATTTCATGATCCATCTTCATAACTTACTGTTGCTTTAAGATCTTATGAAATCAGATTCAGTGTTTATTGATTGGTTGATTGATTGGTATCTTTATTTCAATCCTGTAACTCACAGGTGTCAAACATGTGTCCCGGGGGCCAAATCTGGCCCGCCAAAGGGTCCAGTCCGGCCCACGGGATGAATTTGTGAAATGCAAAAATTACACTGAAGATATTAACAATCAATGATGTTAAAATCATTGTAATTCAGGTTCCACATACACACACATACAGTCCAATTAGATTTAAAGTGGGTCAGAACCAGTAAAATATGATCAAAATAACCTATAAATAATGACAACCCCAAATGTTCTCTTTGTTTTTTTGGTGTAAAAAAGTAAAATTACATGAAAATGTTTACATTACCAAACTATACTTTTACAAAAAATGTGAATAACCCGAACAAATATGAACAGGAATGTCTTAAGAAAAGTAAATGCAATTTGACCAATATTCTGCCTGTTAGTAAATATTTAGTTCGACTGTAATGCACATGTGCAAATGATAAACTGATAAACCGAGGCAGAATATTGTTAAAACTGCACTACTTTTTCTTCAGACAATTCAAGTTGTACATGTTATTCAGATTTTAAGGAAACTTTATAGATGTAAACCTCATCATAATATAATTTTACTTTTTTCATTGTTATTGTTTTACTGGTCTGGTCCACTGCAGATCAAATTGGGCTGAATGTGGAACCTGAAACAAAATGAGTTTGACAGACCTGATGTAAATAACAATTTAAACAGAAAGGCAAATAAATGATAATCAAGAGGATGAGAACAAAACAAAATTGTAACTTAAAACTGCGACATCTTAAGCCTCAAAATTTACAAAAAGAGTAGGAAGAAGTGTAAACTGATCTAGTCCGACCCCTTGTTCTTCCATATGTGCCTTCGGTTCTGTGTCAGCTCCACAGCTGGACCATCAGTTCACATCACAGTCACTAAATGAAACCGTGAGGCCAATATTTGCACATGATTAGCCTAATTTCTTAAGTCATATTTTTGGGCCAGAAGGTCCTGGGTTCGATTCCAACCAGGAACCTCTCTGTGTGGAGTCTGCATGTTCTCCCCGTGTTTGTAAATGAAAAGAATTGACAGACTGAACTCACAGTTTGTATTAATATTGAGAAAAAGTAGCCGTGTGCAGTCCAGAATGCTGTTTAAAAAAAAAAAAAGAAAAAAAAAAAAAGGCGACTGAGCTGCATTAACTGTTGGTAAAGAAATAATGTGGAACATTTACTTCATGAAATAGTCGAGCGATTTGAACTTTAAATGGAATCAAACATATTCAAATAATTTGTCACTAAAATTTCAGTAAGAATATTAAGAGAAATCTTGTGCAACAACATTATTTTCAGCAGATAAATGGTGGATGTACTGTATCTGCTCTGTTTCTGTGGAGTCATTTCCTGTTTGCCATCAGTATCAGGTAGACCAGGGGTTCCCACAGTGGGGTACCTGTACCCCCAGGGGTACTTGGAAGGAGTCCAGGGGGTACTGGAAAAGTTTATGTGAAAATCCATTAAATAAGTCATCATGTACTGAATATAAAATAAATAATGTGAATTAATGCAGAAATATAAAACACAATAAATACATTCATATAATAGTTTTATTGTCTATCATCTTGTTGAAGCTTTGGAAACATTTGAAGAACATTTATATTTTATATGATTCAAAATGAGTTTATTTGAGTAGATAAGGAATTATTTTATATTGATGAAAAGTTCATTTATTAATTAAGGACCTTTTTTTCTGATCAATGACAGAGGGCACTTTTATTTTATATTTTACACAAAATTTACTTGAATAAATGTGTTATTTTTTTATATATTACAGTTAAATATATGTTGTTTGTTTACACAGTTTTAATATAAACAGACATGTTTGGCACAGGAACACATTTGGACAAATTTTTTTCAATCAAAAATGCTTAAGTGACAGTTGGGGGTACTTGGATAAAAAAAAGTATGTTTTGGGAGGTACTCCACAGTAAAAAGTCTATTTCAGGGGTACTCTGCTGTAAAAAGTCTATTTCAGGGGGTACTCCGCTGTAAAAAGTCTATTTCAGGGGGTACTCTGCTGTAAAAAGTCTATTTCAGGGTACCCTGCTGTAAAAAGTCTATTTCAGGGGGTACTCCGCTGTAAAAAGTCTATTTCAGGGGTACCCTGCTGTAAAAAGTCTATTTCAGGGGGTACTCCGCTGTAAAAAGTCTATTTCAGGGGGTACTCTGCTGTAAAAAGTCTATTTCAGGGGTACCCTGCTGTAAAAAGTCTATTTCAGGGGGTACTCCGCTGTAAAAAGTCTATTTCAGGGGTACCCTGCTGTAAAAAGTCTATTTCAGGGGGTACTCCGCTGTAAAAAGTCTATTTCAGGGGGTACTCTGCTGTAAAAAGTCTATTTCAGGGGTACGTCGCTGTAAAAAGTTTATTTCAGGGGGTACTCCGCTGTAAAAAGTTTATTTTAGGGGGTACCCTGCTGTAAATAGTTTATTTCAGGGGGTACTCCGCTGTAAAAGTCTATTTCAGCTCTGAATGGTTTAGGACCAAAATACATCAGTGACCTCCTGGCTCAGTATGAACCCACCAGACTCCTCAGGTCATCTAGATCCGGTCTGTTGTCAGTTCCCGGAGTCAGAACCAGACATGCAGAAGCTGCGTTCAGCTTCTATGCTCCACATGTCTGGAACAAACGCCCAGAAAACCTCAGATCAGCTGAAACACTCAGTTTATTTAAATCCAGGTTAAATACCCACCTGTTCTCAGCTGCATTTGAATAGTTTTGATTCATCAGTTCAGATCTGCACTATTCCTTTTAAGCTAAAAGTTTTTATCTGTTTTATCTGCTTGTCTCTTTTATCTGTTTATCTGTTTTATCTATTTATCCGATTTTTATTTGTTTGTTTGTTTGTTTTTCTCATGCCGTATGCTGTAATGCTTCTAATGTTTTATGTAAAGCACTTTGAATTGTCTTGTGCATGAAATATGCTATAGAAATAAACCTGCCTTGCCTTGCCTATTTCAGGGATACTCCGCTATAAAAAGTCTGTTTCAGAGGGCACTCTGCTGTAAAAAGTCTATTTCAGGGGTACTCCGCTATAAAAAGTCTGTTTCAGAGGGCACTCTGCTGTAAAAAGTCTATTTCAGGGGTACTCCGCTACAAAAAGTCTATTTCAGGGGTCCTCCGCTATAAAAAGTCGGTTTCAGGGGGCACTCCGCTGTAAAAAGTCTATTTCAGGGGCACTCCGCTGTAAAAAGTCTATTTCAGGGGGTACTCCACAGTAAAAAGTCTATTTCAGTGGTACTCCGCTGTAAAAAGTCTATTTCAGGGGTACTCCGCTGTAAAAAGTATATTTCAGGGGTACTCCGCTGTAAATAGTCTGTTTCAGGGGGCACAACAGCAAAAATAATTCATGCTTCCAACTACACTGCTCTATGACTTACCTCTTGACATCTGGCTTTGGCTTTACTGACTGCCTCAGATCCTCAGCTGCTTTTTGACAGAGAAAAACAATAATTATCCCATTGTTTCTCTCCATGGACAGCAATTCTAAATATACTACAAGGTATTCTAATGGAGGAAGACAGAAATGACATCACCTTTGTAAACGACATTGTAGAAAAAAATTGAGAATAACCCATTAAGACCAAATTTGACTCAATGTATGTGTGAAGTTACACTGGTGGGAGATAACAAGTGAGTATGAGAGAAAGAAAGAGACAGAAAAAGAGAGGGAGAGGACAGTAGGGGACAACAGAGAAAAAGCAGGAGGGAGAGAAAAAGACAGAGAGGAGAGTAGGTAGAGACACACAAAGTGTGAGAGGAAGAGAGAGTGAAATGGAGAACAGCTGATCAGTCTGGTACTGATTAGAGTTCCAATTAACATGTCCACGTACCTGCCATATCTTCAAAGAAGACAAGAAGGCTTCCTTCTGTATGATGCTCTCGAGGCGCTGGAGTTCATAAGCAGACAGTCCACAGCATGCATACTAGTGATACCCCCCACAAACAAACACAGTAGAATCCAACTGATCAGAACCGAGAATCAAAATGACCTGACGTTATCTGAAAGGCATTTCTGACTAAACACTTCCAAAACATATGTCAATGAAGTAAAAACTACTGGTTCATAAGAACTATGTGTGAGCTGTGTGAACTGTGTCCTCACCTTGTTGTTTGGGTGAGAATTGTCATCCCAAGCATAGTAGGGGAGTTTAGGTCCCGGCCCACTTCAGCCTCCAGCTCCTCTGGACCAAGTGGATTTACTTCCTACAAAGTGACAGCACTACCACAATTTGCCTTTTGGGAATTTCTCATTCTAAACAAACAACCCAATTTGACTCAAGGATGAACTACCGGTGATCAAGGTCAATGTGTCCTCATGTCCATCCCATTCTCATGAATGCCACATGTCATCAGGCACATCTGGATGGAAATTAATTACGTCTGGCACAAAGGACAGTAGGCTGACATACTTAACACATATTCTTTAACCAGTGTGTCCAGGTCTTCATCTGGGTAGATGCTGAGACAGCTCAGCACACAATCACGCCTCACGCTGATGTCCTCATTCTGGAGAAAAAAAAAAAAAAAACCATTATATGATTCCATGCTTGTCAGTGTCAGAGACACAGTGACACACAGGTGATGCGGCTAACCAAGTCACTGACATTTCCCTACTTGACCACCCCATCACCTTGTTTACCCCACTCAGGTCTAACCCATTTAGTAAACGATAATTTTGAAAGGGCCAGAAAAACATTTGAATAATGTACAACAATACCTGAAAAACCCACACATCCAACCTTGCCCAAGATCAGACACTGTAGGCCTAATGAGTTTCTTGTATTGTAAATCAAATCATTTATGCTTTTAACATGCTGTTATGGAAAAAATATTACTCTACTAAATTCGTCTATAATAATGAAGGATAAGATCAAACATTCAGTGTCAAAGAAATCCCTTTATTTGGAGCTCCATAGAAAGAGATCCCCCTCAGACGAAGACTGAGACGGTCTGAACCCACAAATACAAATCACCCTGTAGTCTTCTGTCTCCCATGAGAAAATTATGATGTGTGGCAAGTGTTTTGGTTAGTGTCAGGAACTTAAAGATCAGACCCCTGTGAGAAATGTTGGCTTGGCCTTCTACTGTGGACACAACACAAAAGAGGTCCAAACTGCTCTAGAATACACAGTGACATGAATATATCTGAAATAGAGTTAGAAGCCTATATGATATATGAAATATATATGAATATATATGGATATAAGTAATATTTCCATTACATACTCCCCCCTTTTGATCATTCATTGATCACTAAGAATAAACCATAACAAAAAGACCAATCACACACATCCATCCCTACACCCCTGTCAAGGTTTAAGTAGAGATTTCCTAAACCATCATAGAGGAATGCTTTGTTTTCCCAGAGGACAGACTCTTAAGTAATCATCAAGCAAATGTATAGAAAACAGAGAGATTTTCATATTTATACGTTAACAGGTTTACCAAGTACCAAGATAAACAGGCTCATCATCTGGGAAAAAAAAATTAAATCTAAGTGTTGTTGAAAACTTGATGTCACTATTTAAAATGAATGTAAATGATGAAATATAATATTGTGACCTATAATATTGTTTGATTAAACTACACATGAAGGTCTTAGAGATGGATGACTTGCATTGTTATGTCGACAATAATATAACAAACGACATAATGCCTGTCATCCAGTCACAACAAATGCAGCTTTTATTAAAATCTCTGTGGTTTCTACTTTGATAATCAAATATTCTTCTACTCAAAAAGGTCAGTATGATTTGTGTATATGTAAGGGATTTTATCAACTTGAATACTAAAATGTATTGTTTTCAATTCAGACTAACATTGTATTAATCTCTTCATTAAGGACAAGAGGGCTCCAGCAAGGACGTTACTCCAGAAAGCTTGACTGTAGGACGCATCATGCAGTGGATGACTGGACAACGACATAAGCCTGTTCTGCCAAGTGAAAACAAGGACTTTGTCATATATATGAAATTCAACCATGACTGTGACACACAACACACTGTTGTTTTCCAACTGTAAGCACCTGCAGTCATACAGTCACATTCCCTTCAGCTCACCTGAAAACATACACTGAATTTCAAAAACATTTGACACTAGCCATATGCCACGGGCAAACTTTTGATCGGGTGTAACACTCGGTGTAAAGGAAAACAAGTTACTACGACATGTCACTTCATATATTTTATTCTTGTCATTTTTGTGACAACTTCTTCTTCCTTTCTGTAAATGGTTTGGTATGCTAAATGTAACCTCCATGTTGCTCTTTGGAATACCCACAGTCATTATGTTTTAGAAAAGTCAAATTTAATTCTGATGATTAATAGAAATTTCATCAGAAAGTTCTCAGTTAAAATGTTTGGGACTCCTATCTCATGTTAAATTGAACAGATGTCAGAGCAAGTCCTTTTTTTTTTAACAAGTAGACTGTCTGCAAATGTTTACTTTAGTTTGTACTATTAAAATCTTTTGCAAGATCATATTATATCTCAGGCAGTTCTTGTGTTGCCATTAGACTTTCAACACACTGAACCATTGTAATGTAAATGTCCTCTGCCGAATGACTCTGATGAGGCCAAGGGATTTATCATGGACTGTACAGTTTCCATAATATATGGAGTCAGAGGGCACTCAATTTCCGGACTTGAACTCCATATGGTTCCTCGTGCACAGCATCAAACATTTCCCAGTCAGTTCCAATAGCTCCATGTTCTGGGGGGGGATCTTTTTATATTTTGTATGAAACAGCAATTGTTAGCCTCATAGACTAACTGCCTGAAGTCATATTTAAGGTTTTTAGCACATAATGCACTGTGAATCAGCAGTGTTAGGGGAACTAGGTAGATACCACAATTTAGCTAAATATGACTTAGGCAATTGGTTATAAGTCTAATAATTTTGAATTTTTTTTTTAAACATACCAAGCACACACTGACTTACACAGGCATAGTGCAGTGACAACAGAAAACCATTTAACCAGAGAATAAAATGTGTATAATGGTCAAGCAATCAGAACATGGAGAACATCTATCATAAATTTTGCTTTGCTGACTTGCCTTATTTGTGTGATCACTTGAAGTATTACACACACTTACTTATATTATTTTTCAACACTTGTTCCTGAATTTAACATTCTACTCCTTCCACACTGTTGAAGATACTGACCCCATTCAAATAACAATGAAAAAATCAGACGTTTTATGTAAACCTAAGCCTCCACATATTCAGGTTCAAAACTTGTCAACTGCACTTTGCCTTTGTAACAGCGCCTTGAGTTTGTGCTTCAACAAACCTGCAAATCTTCGTTCAGGACACAAGGGTTCTTCATGTGACCCAAAACCCAGAGCTGGTTTGGGGAGAGTCCACCTTCAGACCGTAAAGGATGGTTGTCCCAGCCTTCTGTGAAGGTGTGAAGTGCCTCTGCCAGACGTGGAAGGAAGACATAGTGGGCACAAAACAGATGAACAACATCTGCCAAATACACACCATCTTCCTCGAGACTGTGAAGAACTTCATAGTAAAGGTGTGTCACGCTGGTCCAGACATCTCGCCACAGGCGCTCGATTCTAGATCAGAAACAGGACTTATTCAGCTTAAAAGTAATAATTTAAATTGTCTGACTAAAAAACTTTACAATAATTTCCCATTTTACATCTTACTATTGATAAATTGTAAATTATGCGAATTATTTATTGTAACCTCTGATTATGTATGAAGCTCCCTCTTCCAGCGCCTTTAACAATGAACATGGTTTCAGCAATTGAGACATTTTCAACACCTTCATCCCCCCTGACCCTTGAAAACACGTGTGAGAAATGTTCAGCCATATTCATCACAGCAAAATATTCCACTGAATGTTACTGAAATTAGTAATTAGGGCATGGAAACAATAGCACAAGTTTAAATCATTGTTTACCTGGAAGGCCAGCCATAGTTTTCCACTGCCTTCATAAAAAATGAATGAGCAGTGTTTGAGCGGTTATTTGTTGCAGGTTCCAGATAGAAATCTGTGTAGAAAGACAATTTATTCGGGCCTACAAAAATAAATAATCTTAATGAGTTCAGGATTATAGCAACAGCAGTAAAAGCAGGAACCCATAGGTAAAAGTCAGGAACCATAGGCATAAAATAAAAAAAAATAATAGTAACTGAAATCAGCTGTCTGACACATTACATCTGCACTATGTCCATAAATTTCTGGGTTAGCATATGTATTCTCTGGGTAGAGAGTTTCTCAGTCATGACAGACAAGGAAATTAATTGGAATTTAAAAAAAAAGTTTATTAAAGTTCTGAATATATAATGTTTTAAAATGTTTATTCCCTGCTCTTCTCCTCCTGTACCTCCTCCTTTGTCTCCTCTCACCTGCCTTCTTCATCCTCCTGCTGCTCTTAACCTCTATCTCTTTAACTCTTCCCTTTCTTCTCATTAATGTCTCCTCCTTCCCTCCTTCCTCCCTCATATTTTTTCTTCATATGATTGCCAGTCAGTACTGCTCCCTATGATTGCCATCTGAGTCTATCTACTTAAAGTGACAGAGTAAAATATGATAAACGTTATGAAAAGTTTTGAAAATTCATTGTTAGTAATGTGTGTGAACCGTGTTGATAACATGTTTATGAACAGTGAATACATAAACACAAATGTAAACAGATAATGAAGCACCGTAATAAAAGGTGACCAACCTTTCTCGAGTACCCATCTATTGCACCAAATATGACAATGTTCTATCTTGAAAACAAAATATGAAATGACAATGAGCAGTCAGTCACCCTCCTCCATAAATAAATAAGGAAATAAATAGTAAATAAAAAGTCTTACCGTATAAGCTTATGGTTTGTGTCTACATGGACTAATGTCAAAGGCCCCTGCACAAAGTATGTCCTCCTTACTACGCACCCCAGCCTGCCATCCTTTCCAAAACTCCTGGAGCATCGACTCTGTGCATGGACTCCTTGATGCGACCCCATTGAACTCTATGCCCATCCGCTTGCAGACAGCCTTTAACCATTCTATATCCTGCATTTGGGATCCTGCTTTTGATGGACTGCACAGCATCATCCAATTCACTGTCAGTTAAGCTGCTGTATGTAGACCTTGTGGACAACCCAAGTTCACGCATACGCCGGAAGATCTGCTTTGGCTGACACTCAACAGATTTGCGATGCAAGACACTGGTAAGGGAGGTCGATGAGTCGGGACAGAAGCTCCTCAGAAAAAATGAACTTGGTCGGCCTCGTTCTCCAGCTCTAATAAAAGCACAGGGACTCTCTTGGGAAACAGCTGTGTGGATCTTACTTTGCAGGGATAAAAGACACTCCCAATTTCAGCTGGGATGTTTAAAGTACTGGAGGCAGCTGTAAGAATAAATGCTTCTTGATTTACAATGTACTGCAAATAGTCCAAATTCAAGTGCGGTTGATTTAACGCATCTGTAATCCTTGACTTCAGACGTTCCAATAACTGAGTAGCCACTGGTCCCTGTAACAAAAAACAAGTTTGATGCATTAAATGCCACTGTTAACTTAGTCGTTTACCACATACAGTACTCTATCAATTCTACATAGGCTGGACAAACGTCCAACATACTTCTGTATTTTTAGCAAAATGAATATGCCAATCACTAGCTTGCAAGTTAAAACAAACTCTTAATTATTATGCCGACTCTATGAATCTTGACAATTGCTGCGTTGCTAGCGACGCCGCTCTGATCAGAGGAGCACGGGATATTTGCCTTATGGTTCATTTTACCTTAATTAAAACAGCTTCAGAGTAATACTGCTGCTGGTTAAATAAACGACTTGTAACTTGTTACATGGGTGTCCCAGCTCTCGTCTCTGCGGACTTTGCACTTAAACCGTAATTTCTTGTTGTTGACAGATAAGACTACACAAACATAGACGCCATAATATGTGTATGAAAATCCATCGGTCCACTGATTGATTTCCTGCTGTGGTAAACAAATGCACATGGCCGAGAGAAAAATTGTCAAAGAGGAAAAGAGACCGGTGTGGGAAAAAATACGGACCTTGTAAAATTTGGACCTTTTTGGAATTTGCGCATGCGCGAGCGCAGCCTTACCGGATGTCAGGTTCAGCGACCCCTAACCCTAACCCTAACCCCTAACCCTAACCCCTAATCCTAATCCTAATCCTAACCCTAACCCAAAGCACACAATTCTACTCGCAAGGTACTTATTTCATAAGCCTCGCTGAACCTGACATCCGTAAGGCTGCACTCGCGCATGCGCAAATTCCAAATAGGTCCATATTTTACAAGGTCCGTATTTTATGCACACCGGACGTATAGGATGGACAGATTTATACGCCAAATGACAAAATTTACAAATCGATAAAAGTTATATTTTGATCAACATTTGTCGCAAATGAATCATTTCATATTTTGCAGGTCAATCCTAATTAACTAGCGCAAGCCAACTTCTGATGCTAGAAATGTTAGCACTAACTTAGCGTCACCGGCATGTCGTTAACTTGCGAGCTAAAGGAGTAAGTCTGTAAGTCCATGAACTGTACATTGTTTAATAAAGTACAGTTTTATGAAATAAATATTGGATATACAAGATGTTGACTTTACCTGTGATGCTTCTCCTGCGCGGCAGCTCCACTCGTTTCACCGCCGTCAGACATTCTTAGCTTTGGCGCATTCGCGATTTGAGGAATCGAGGTTCGATTATTTGCCCTGTGACCTGCCTGTGACCTATGTGACGTCATTTCACCACTTTTCTACTCGTACCCACCAAACTTGAATTCGTGTTCACAAAAAGACTTCGTAGTCGTAGAATAAGAGTTGTATTCACAAGACGTTGCACTCACAGCTTTTAGATTCACTCACATGAAAAAAATCCTAACTCACACAATTTCTCAGACTCATGACAGCAGAATTTTGTGTACAACAATTTTATTGACCTACAATGTTTAAGATTACGAATACGAAAGGTTAAATTTGATTTGGGTTTGACCCAAAAAAACCTGAAATGATGAAAAGACTGACTTTAATAAACTATCCAACAAAAAGATGTGAAGAACTGGAAAGAACGCACATTTATGAAGAAAAATAAGACATTTGAACACATTAAGTCAGATCGACAAAGAAACGGAACAACAGAAAACTGTTCAAATGAAAAACCCTTAAAAACCCATACAGACCCAGACGTCCACCTTTAACCCTTACAGACCCCGACTCCACCTTTAACCCTTACAGACCCAGACGTCCACCTTTACCCTTACAGACCCGACGTCCACCTTTAACCCATAAGACCCAGACGTCCACCTTTAACCCTTACAGACCCAGACGTCCACCTTTAACCCTTACAGACCCAGACGTCCACCTTTAACCCTTACAGACCCACATGTCCCCCTTTAACCCTTACAGACCCAAACGTCCACCTTTAACCCATACAGACCCAGACGTCCACCTTTAACCCATAAAGACCCAGACGTCCACCTTTAACCCTTACAGACCCAGACGTCCACCTTTAACCCTTACAGACCCACATGTCCCCCTTTAACCCTTACAGACCCAGACGTCCACCTTTAACCCTTACAGACCCAGACGTCCACCTTTAACCCATACAGACCCAGACGTCCACCTTTAACCCTTACAGACCCAGACGTCCACCTTTAACCCTTACAGACCCACATGTCCCCCTTTAACCCTTACAGACCCAAACGTCCACCTTTAACCCATACAGACCCAAACGTCCACCTTTAACCCATACAGACCCAAACGTCCACCTTTAACCCTTACAGACACAAACGTCCACCTTTAACCCTTACAGACCCAGACGTCCACCTTTAACCCTTACAGACCCAAACGTCCACATTTAACCCTTACAGACCCACATGTCCCCCTTTAACCCTTACAGACCCAAACGTCCACCTTTAACCCTTAAAGACCTAAACGTCCACCTTTAACCCTTACAGACCCAAACGTCCACCTTCAACCCTTAAAGACCCAAACGTCCCCCTTTAACCCTTAAAGACCCAAACGTCCCCCTTTAACCCTTACAGACCCAAAGGTCCACCTTTAACCCTTACAGACCCAGACGTCCACCTTTAACCCTTAAAGGCCCAATGTCCAAAGGGTCCAGTCCGGCCCCCCTCCAAAGGGTCCAGTCCGGCCCCCCTCCAAGGGTCCAGTCCGGCCCCCCACCAAAGGGTCCAGTCCGGCCCCCCTCCAAAGGTCCGTCCGTCCCTCCAGAGGTCCGGTCCGTCCCTGGGCTGAATGTGTGAAATGCTTCAGTTCCAGCTCAGATGTGAATCCTTTGTTCTCTTCCTCAACAGAGCAGTTTCATCTGCAGTGGCTCACATCAGTCCAATAGTGTCAGAAGAACCAGAAATACTCACACTCCACAGTTTGTCCTGAATACATGGAAACATTTTCATGTCATTTGACTGTATTTACACTAAAACAAACCAACATTTGACAGAAACACCAATAACCTGAACAAATGGAAACATTCTGAAATGTGTGCAGTGTAATTTGAACAATATTCTGTCTGTTCTTAAATGTTCTGTGTGTTTGCAGATCCACTGGAAGTCCTCATTTACATGTTTTTAAATGATCAACTCAAACATAATAGTGTTCAAATTGCACTGAGTTTTCTTCCCAAATGTCAGTTGGTTCATGTTCTTCAGTGTTTTAAAGGAGAGTTGGCAGATGGAAACATTTTCATCCCACAATTGGACTTGTTTGGCTGTAAAAGCTAGTGTAAAGTTTGGAGTTGACATTCTTTGTATATGATTGTGTTCTTCTTTCACTGCTCCCGTCCACTGCACATCAAATTCAACTGAATGTGGAACTGAACTCAAATAAGTTTGACAGAACTGAGCTA
>NC_043969.1:1241393-1403893 GCF_902148855.1 Sphaeramia orbicularis
CGGATCAGTGAATTAAATCTAGAAATACAGGATTTACACTGAAACAACCACAAATACAGAAGATCATATGAGAATAAATGCTGATAAATGTGTCTTTTGATTGTATTTTATTTGTTGTTTCCTTCTTTTTGGTGTAATTCAGGGGAACAGTGGAAATGAGCAGTGCCAGCTGGTGGAATTCTGTACTGCTCTGTTTTCAGCTGCACTAGAAGCACATATCACCACTAGGGGATGCCAAAGGACATGCACCGCTGTTTCAAACAACCATTTCAGTTCCAATCCAAATCCACACCATGGGTTTTCAGTCCTGTAGTTTTTATCTGTAAATGTCACTGTCTTTCCTTCAAACATGTCCAGGTGTAGATTTATGTCCCAGACTGGAAACACGTCCTTAGAGCCTTCACTAAAGCACTAAACACATTTAGAACCTCCTCAGACCCAGCTCTGGGTTTTCTGTCCACATTTGGAAACAAGAGTTTCACAGTTTATACAAAAAAAGAACAGAACAGAAAAGTGTCCACCACAAAGGACATTCCATCCAAATGTTCAAAAGTGCATCTGAAAAAACTGTGACATCCTGATGTTTCCAACAGAGGCACTGACTGAACCCAAACCAAACCAAAACTTCTACTGGGTGATATTTCCTGGATCTGAGGAGGTTCAACTGCACTCAAGGTTATTATCGTTAACCAACACTAACCAAATGACCAAAACTACAATTAGACAAACACTTTCATTAACTGGAATAAATACAAACTACAATTAAAAGAAAAAAACCATAACTAACTGGTCAAGGTCAAGGTTACTTTATTTATACCCATAGGTAGATTTGTTTTGCAGTCTAGGTGATTGCCTTGGCATTACAACAACACATACATTGAACATTCAAGACAGGCACTTGATCACGCTCACAGACAGGACAAAAAGTGCTCAGTGTTCCACCATTCATCTGTATAGCAGCATGGAGAAGTAAAAGAATAAAATAAATAAGATCAAATAAATAAAAAGAATGCAATAAAACAAAATAAAAACAGAAAGATAAAATAAAAGACAATCTGGGATAAAAACCAGATAAGAACATAACATTAAAATTTAAAATTTGAAGTCACAATGTAATAATCGAGCAAAGAATGGAATAAATAACTAAAAAAGTTAGTAAAGTGCAATGTCACTCTTTCTTCTTGAGCTCAGTGACGGCGACAGGAACAGCTGTTTTTATAAACGCTGTGTCCTGAACCTGGGACTAAGAACCTCCGTCCAGAGGAAAGGAGCTGAACTTCACCTGGTAAAAGATGGGAGTCATTGTTCAGAACTGATGGAACCATCAGAACCATCCTCTGGACCTGTTTAGTGGACAGGGAGGAGGGACCAGACTGGGACTGACTAATCAGGCGACTGGACCATCTGACTGTTTGGTTCAGTGAGTTTCTCTGCAACTGAGGTCTGACCGAACCACGGCACCAGACAAAAAGAGAAAACAGACTCAATAAAAGAACGATAAAACACAGTTCCAATGGTTGGGGTCCATGTGGAAGTGTTCCAGTTTCCTAAGGCAGTGGAGGCGCTGATGGTCCTGTTCACACATACATCTGCAGTTTTCAGTAAAACTCAGTTTTCATCAGTTAGCCATAGCCGCCTAAACACCAGCCCCGCTGACAGGCTGACCAGTCTGCAACTGTCACTCCATAATGTCTCTTTTCGTTATGTCTGCCCCTACTGTTGTTGTTGTCATCTGTGTTGTATAATGTTACTGTCGTTTTTTCTTGTAATGGTATGTAATGTCTTTTTTCCCTTAATGTTTTCAGTCAGTGAGACGAATTTCCCCACTGGGACCAATAAATTAATCTAATCTATTCCAACTCTCCTGTACCAATAAATGTGACTAACCTGAACAATGTGTCCAACCTGAAATGTCTGTATTCAATTCAGTCCAGTTTGAACTCTTTTCTTCCTGTTCCTCAGTGTTTAGTGTCTTTGGAGATCTGATCCACAATGCACCTGGACTATGAGAAGGGTACTACTATAAAAAACACATAAAAAAAAAAAAAAAAAAAAAAAAACACCTAAAAAAAAACACCCTAATCACCTAAAAATTACCCAAAAAAAAAAACAACCTAAAATCCAACAAAAATTACCAAAAAACACCTAAAAATCACCCAAAAATGACCCCAAAACCACCTAAAAATTTCTTAAAAAACACCCTAAAAATCACCTAAAATACTCAAAAAACACCTAAAAAACCACCAAAAAATTACCCAAAAAACCCCCACCTAAAAATCCCCCAAAAATGACCCCTGTCATACCCGCAGCCAGACGTAGTCTGGTTTTGTCTGTCTTTATGTTTTGTTTGTCGTTTCCTGTTTTATTTTGTTAAGTTCCCCTCATGTGTCTTGTCTGTCATCTTTACGTCCTGTTCCCCGTTCATCCCTGACCTCTTACCCTGATTACCTGTCTCCGCCCTGATTTGCTCCACCTGTGTCTAGTTTGTCTTCCCTCCCTTTTGTGTATTTAAACCCTGTCTCCTTCCCCCAGTCAGACGCCAGTTTGTAACTCTTGTAGTTCTAACCAGCGTTTTGACCTCGTCTGTTCGTTTTGTCTGCCTGTTGTGACCCATTTTGGATTCCTCGGTTTTTTGCCTACTGCCTGCTCCCTGTCGGTTTGTCTGCCTCATCTGATTTCCTGGTTTCGATCTTCTCGCCCTGACTTTTCGGTACGTGAGTATTTGTCTAGCCCTTATGTCCTGTTGCCTGAGTGATAGCCTGCCTGTGTATGACCTGTTTCCGTCCCTGACCTCCCTTGCTTTTCCTCAGTCGGGAAAAATACCCCAAACGCCGCTCGGGGAGACGGGCTGCCGCCCTCGAACCGGAGGACGAATCAGAGGAGGATATCTCCAACCATTATCCTCAAGATTCTGTCATTATTATTATTCTTTCACCTGTGTGTGAATAATAAACCTTTTGAACTTTATTTTGTGTCCGAGTTACTACATTTGGATTCAGTGTTTGTACTAACGCCTTTACAACCCCCAAACCACCTTAAAACCACCCAAAGAACACCTAAAACTCACCTAAAAATTACAAAAAAACCCCATACAAAATCACCTAAAAATTACTGAAAAACACCCTAAAATCACCTAAAAATTACCAAAAAACACCTAAATATTACTCAAAAATGACCCCAAACCACCTAAAAATTACGGGAAAAAACACCTAAAAACCACCAAAAAATACCCCAAAAATCCCCCAAAAAATGACCCCCAAACCACCTTAAAACCACCCAAAAAACACCCTAAAAATTACCCAAAAAATCCCCTTAAAATACCTATAAATAATGACAACTTCAAATGTTTGCTTTGTTTCAGTGCAAAAAAATCCCATTAACTGTGAAACTCTTCCATTTCCAACTCTCCTGTACCAATGAAATGTGAATAACCTGAACAAATGTGTCCAACCTGAAATGTCTGTATTCAATTCAGTCCAGTTGAACTCTTTTCTTCCTGTTCCTCAGTGTTTAGTGTCTTTGGAGGATCTGATCCAGAATGCACATGGACTAATGAGAAGTGGAGGAAGAATAGTGTTAGAATTGCACTCATTTTTCTGAAGAAATTTCCGTTTTTTCAGGTTCTGTCACATCTGTTTTTGTTTGAATAGTTTATAAAAGTAAGTATTTTCATCATTTAATGTTTTGTTTTTTTACCACTCAAACACAGACCTAAATGTGCAGTTGTCGTTCTTTCTGGTTCTTCTGTTCTTCTTTTCCTGGTTGGCTCCACTGCAGATCAAACAGGACTTTAGAAACCTGAGTTCTAATCCACATGCTGACATGTGCTTTCACCACTGATTTAGTGGAAAACTGTCTGTGATCCTCCAGCACTGCATAGTCCAGATGTCGTCAACGAATGAGTTCACATTTCAACTAGATGTTGGTTCTTTTTGCCTTTATTCGACACGGGAAAGACAGAAGAATGACATGAAGCCACGGACCTTGACTGTGGAATTGTACCCAGGGTGCTCCGATAGGGCCTAGGGCAGGGCTGTCCAACTGAGTTCAGGGGGCCAAATTCACACCATTCAATCTAAGTTGGCCAAAGCATGAAAATAAGAGCAGAAAAACCCACAAATAATGGACACTCCAAGTTTTACTCTGCATTTTACTGCAATACATTTATTTACAAATTTACAAACTTTTTTTTTTTTTACCAAAAAGATGTGAATAACCAGAAAAAAATAGTAATTTCTTCAGAAAAATAGCAAAATTTTAACATATTAGTTTTCCTCTTCATTTAGTGCATTAAAAACAAATTAATGAAATATTTACCTTTACAAACTAATTTTTTTAACCAAAAAGATGTGAATACCAGAAAAAAAAAAAAATTTCTTCAGAACAAATAGCTAAATTGAGCATATTAGTTTTTCTCTTCATTTTAGTACAATAAAAACATTAAATTATGAAAATATTTACATTTACAGACTATTTTTTAAGAAAAAGATGTGAATAACCAGAAACATTGGATGAAGGAAAACCAAGCCTGTACCATCAGTAGATCATCCTCACTGTGTAGTTCTGGGTGTTTTTAGGATGTTTTGCATTTCTGTCTACTGTCTTGTTAGGATGTCTTTTACAATATTGGTCTTTTTGTCACCTGTCTTTCTTGTCACCTGCCTAGGGACTACAGATGGAAATTACAACTGCTTCTACAATCTGCATATTTACAGCTGCAATTGTTGTAGATGTTCATTAATATGCACTGTCCCTATTAAAGAAATTTTAAAAATATATAATTTCTTCAGAAAAATACCAAAATTTTAAAAATATAGTTTTTCTCATCATTTAGTGCAATAAAAACATTAAATTATGAAAATATTTACATTTACAAACTATCTTTTCACCAAAAGATGTGATAACCAGAAAAAAATGTAATTTCTTCAAAAAAATAAGCTAAATCTGAACACTATTCTGCCTCGTCTTATCACTTGTACATGTGCATTACACACAAAGTTACACAAACATAATATTGTTTGAAATTGTCTGGTTTGGAATGTGAACTAAAAGAAGAGCGTCTACAATATTACGTGTCAACTTATGAACACAACTTACAAATGGGATCTACAAATCCACAAACCATTTGGTACCAGACAGAATATTGTTCAGATTGTTCTTCATGTTCAGGTTGTTGACATTAGATTCTAAGGGTTATTGGACTGTTATTGGACTTTAGATCACACTGGGCTCAAACCAGTTCAACACCACAGACTGGTCATATCATCAGTGTCATTTTTGCACTCCATAAAATCATGCCAGGGCCGGATCGGAACCTTTGAAGGGCCAGATGTTTGACACCTGTGGCCTAGGGTCATGGCAGATGCAGTTTACTAGGTGACCCACAGGGGCAGCACTAATGAACTCCAATGACCACCTCAGTTTGAGACAAGATTCAGAAAGTCAGGAGGAAATGGAAAGATTGAACCCTTTCATGCATAGTGGTCAGTCCAGTGGTCAGTTCTTCTCCAGCTGTTCTCTTGTATATTGGTGGCTGTTGTTGTTTTAGTTCCAGATCAGCCAACACAGTGGACACTTCTACCCCATCCTATACACTGACATTCACACCATTACTGTAACTTTGCTGGTTTTAATAAACCTTATCTGCAATAACATGTTTGACTGTCAATCAATTGCTAATAGTTATAAGACTGTAATTAACTTTTTTTTTTTTTTTTTTTTGCATATTATCTCCATGAAGTGAGGAATAACTAGTATTAGAGTCTGTTCAAACATGAGAAAACATCTGATTAACAGCATGATGATTAGTTTTAAATACATGTTTCTTTGCTTTCAAATTAAATGCATGGTGTCCAGCTGAGTGGACATTTTTGGAACCCCATGAAAAATAGGTTCATTAAATAAAATTCAATGGGATTGTTTTTTTCACACCTAAACAGAAATAAAAAACACTTAGGATAAAAATCTCAACTTAGGTTCAGATAATTCTTGCATGAATGGGTTAAAGGTCAGGGGTGGAGAGCACAGTGTGTCCTTCATGGCCGTTGACAGTGACCTGAGGCAGTATCACATGGAAAATCCTCCTGTTAGTGGGATGGAGATAGAGCCACTGGCACTGAGTCCAGAGCACTGAAACCAAGCCTCAAAGTGGATTTACAGAGAAAAATGCACTCCAACTGGACTGGGTTCATCTCACATCAACCCAAAACAGACCAAACATGTGCTGTGGTCACAGAAGTCCACGTTTCAGCTTGGTTTCAGAAAAGTTGGCCTGTAATGCTCTGTCCACTACAAAACTGAACACATGTCCATGACCACTTCAGGTTCCTTCATAGTGCTGTAAAGGCTGCTGTCCCATTCTAGAAAAACCAAAAGCTGTTTTCACTGAACATGATAGAACAGGGTTTTACTGAGTGGATGGAACCCAGCTCATTATGGAACCTTCAGTTCCAGACAGTAGTTTAACTAAATGCCACTTAGTCCGCCTAGCCCAGTGTTTTCCCACGCACCCTGAACGCCTCACAGGTCCAGGATCAGAATCCTCTGATTTCTGCTGCATTTGTTTTGGAATCCAGACACTGAAAAAGAAGAAACCCACGAAGAGAGAAATCACAAAACTGGGTGAGCAGTTGGAGCAGAAAACTACAGATTTATACTGGACAAAAGTTTAAGAATTGTTCAGTAAGTTCATGAATCCAATCTGTTTATCCTGGTAAGTTAGCTGCACCGATTAGCTTAGCTTAGCTTAGCTTAGTTTAGCTTAGCTTAGTTTAGTTTAGTTTAGATTAGTTTTGTTCAGTTTAGTTTAGATTAGATTAGTTTAGTTTAGTTTAGATTATTTCTGTCAGTTCATCCATTTCTTAGCTGAATGTAGAATGTCAGATGTCATATGGAAGTGGATCTGTCTAAACCCAGTCAGGATATGAAAGTTGTTCTGAACCTTAAACTGAAGAGGACAGTGTTCGCTCCATCAGCAGTGAGTTGTCCAACTGAGACATGTGGACATGCACTGAGGACACATTCACACAGGAAACAGCTGTCAGCTCCACTTTACTGCAAATGCTCATTTTCCTGCATATGTTTAGTGTTCAACCAGTGTTGGAGCGTCTGTAGGACGAGCAGAGGGACAGTTTTGGGATTCATCCAGTATTGTTCCAGTCCATTTCCACACTGTTTACTTCAGCTGAACCTCCTCAGACCCAGGACATGTCAGCAAAGTACAAGCTTTGGGTTTTTAGTCAATCAGTGCCGATACTGGAAACATCAGGATGGAACAGTTTTCCTCAGATGCAGTTTTTTAAAATTTTTATGGAATTTCCTTTTGTGGTGGACAGTGTTCTTTTCTTTTTCTTTTTTTTTTTGTATAAAGTTGTGAAACTCTTGTCCACAAATGTGCACAGTGGGGGGTTAAGGAGGTTAACCTTTAAGGTGATTATAAACTCAGTATCTGAACTGAATCTAGACACACAAACATATATTCACTGAGCTGATTGGTATCATCACACACTTCCTGTTTTTTCTGTCCGTACAGGCATCACGAGGCTCGACGACAGCATCAGCCAATCAGCTATCAGCAACCAGGGCCCACAGGAACCCAGTGTGGTTTGGTTCTTTCCATCTGTGATATGGATCAGAAAAGTGAAGAGGAAGAAAACGGAACCTTCTGATATTGATCAGCAACAAAAAAAGAACAGTCAGCCTCAACACTGACACATACTACTGCACTGACTATATATATATATATATTATATATATAGGGATATATATTATGTATTAGGGATGCAACAATTACTAGTATAACGATAAACAGCAGTAAAATCACAGACAGTTAGTATTACCGTTTAAGTTCTAATTCTCATGATAACTGTGTTTGATTAACGCACTTTTCCAGAGAAAACGCTGATGGAAAGATCTGCTTTAATGTCAAATATTTGAGTATAGTTTGAATTTATTACAATTTTAATTTTATATACCTAACATTTGGAACCAATAAATTAATTAATAAATTTGAAAGTACATACATTTTTCAAATCAGATTTTATTTCATTTTTTGTGTTTTCTGTCCTCTTGTGTTTTTATAGTAGGTTAAAGTGAAAAAATAATAGACAGATGATCTAGATGAAGTTGTGCTGAAAAAACAGATCCCAAACATGGGTATAGTAAACATTTGTTTATATAGTATATAAAGGCCAAATCAAAAGGACTGAAAGACAGACAGAATAGACTCAGACCACTAAGGGTTAATATTGGAATGTTTCTGACACAGAAGGGACATTGGGACTATTATTTTTATTTATTTATTTATTTTAATCCAACTTGGTTCAACTCTTTCAGTGTGTGTATCAGTACTTTTTGAACATTTTGAGCACAATTTCAACAATACTGTGATAATAATGAGAACTGTGATAATTTTGGTCCCAATAACTGTGATCTGAAATGTTCAGATGGTTCCATCTCTAACTGATATGAATGTATTTTATTTCTCTGAAGTGTTTCTTATATATCTTTATTCGTCCATCCACACACACCTGTCCGTCTCTCACACATTCTTGTCCATCCTTCTAACCCCAGTCATCTCCAACCCCTCCTCATCCCTGTTCCTCGTAAACATTGTGTCTTTGTTGGTTCTTTTCAATTCTTCGGTGCTTGCTCGTTGCTTTAACTCCATGTTGAATCTGTTCCTCAGTCTCACCCCGCTGACTCAAACACTCAAACCTTTACTAGTCGTATGTATGAAGTGAATTTTAAAGTTCATGTGACCCTTTAAAGGTGGGTCTGAGATCTTAGAAAATGGCTTCCAGCAGCTCCATTTTGAAAATCCTCCGTTCAACAGTCCCACCCCCTTTCTTCAGACGTCCCTCTGAAGCCACGCCTCCAGAGTACTGGCACACACAGTGCTTGTTCCAGAGGGTTCACCAGCGCTGCACAGAAACAATTCAGCGGCTGAGGTTCCGTCTGGTGTATCCACTCATCCCTCCTTCAGTCTCCTCTAACCCCCCCGCTCTTCCAGAACAGTCCCAGTTCAGAGCTGTGGGACTAATGTTCCATTTCCTACTGGTTTATGTTTGGGACTAAACAGTTTACTGGTGAACTGTCCATCCTAATAGAACTAATAGAACTAACAGATCCAGGTTCTGGCTTCACTTCCTGTACAAGCGCTGCAGCCTCTGGGAACGCCAAGAGGGGTACAAACAGAGGGGGGAGGGGCCAATGGCAGTTGAGTTTGATTGACATATCACCGTTCAATCATTTCCAGTGGGCGCTCAAAAAGATTGGATGGTGTTTTTTCAGTCCTGTCTGTTCCACAGGTGAATGATTTTTACAATTTTTGTGTTGGAGCATTTAATTAATTAATTAGTTGTAATTGGGGTGTGAAGGGGATTTTAAGGAATGAAATAAAAAATGATCCAGAAAAACATCTCAGACCCCACCTTTAAATTATACCCCCCCCCCCCCCCCCCATGAATACAGAATAATTTCTCTATATTTGTTGGTAATAGATTATTTTTATCTTTATACATTATTTGAGCTGTTTGATCGTCCACAGTGTCTGTGAATTTGAGTCATTTTGACGAAGAATAATAACACACACACACCTCAAATGCACTTGAACCTTTCAGTTTGAACTGAATTTAACTATTTTGAAACTTTTGAAATCAACTGTTTAATGCTTCAATACTTTTTATAGAACATGCCTTCATTTTATTTTAATTTTTTGTATTTGATTGAATTTTTATTGAAGTTGTTTGTTTTATTGTATATTTATAATTAATTACATTTAGTAGAAAACTGATTTTTAAATTAATTTGATTTGACGTGATTAGATTTTCTGTTTTACACTAATTTGACTTTTATTTGAAGTATTTATTTCATTGTGCATTTGGAATTTATTTAATTTGGTTTTATTTAATCTCATTTTAATTTTCTGTATATTATTTTATTTTTACTTCAGTTTTTTCTTTTATTCATTTTATTTGATATTGTTTCATGTTGTTTTTATTTTATTTATTTATTCATTTTATTGAATGATTGTTTTTTTCTTTTTCTTTTACTTGTCTTGTCCAGTATCCTAACAGCAGAATGGGACACCCTCCCCATTGGGCCCCCAGCCCCCGATGGCATCCAGGAAACAGGGGTGTGGGTAGACCCCCCCCCCCCTCGCCTCCCCACCCATCAGTGTTTTGAAGTGTGAGGTGTGTATGCAAGCGGTTAAAACTGAGGAGCAGAAACTGTGCACTGCTGAGGGTGATGTCACACGGGCAGCCCCACCCACCCAAACGGCACCGCCCACCAGGTGCCACGCAGCCCGCCCCCCAAAAGTGAATGTGTGGTGTCAGTGTTTCTGTGTGTTGTGTTGTGGGTGGGTGTAATTAAAATTAAGGAGTTAGCTGCCCCAGGGTACCACAGAGGGGGGCTGTTTTAGTGACACCCCCCCTCCAGCCGTATCCCCTTGGGACGTGCACACTCCCCAAGACCCTACGTGCTTTGTGTGAGGGGGGTGGGGAGGTGAGGGGTTGGGGGATAGTGTAACTGGGAGGAAGTTTCCTCCCAGAAGAAAAGCCCGTCAACATTAGCCCCCCTGTTCCCCAGTACCCGCCCCCAGGCAGGGGCCACCAAGGGGCTGGGCGGTCCAGATACTCTGGGCACCCAGCAACCGCAGCCAGAAGGCCGCCGCCCCCCCCCAGAGGCCACTCATACACTCAGTCATCCTATGTGGTCGAGGGGGCATGGACCCGGGACCAGCTGCCCCAAAGCCCCCCAAACAGGTGCGGGGACCCACCACACTCCACCCCTCCCCAGTCTTGCATGCAGTAGGGGTGCAGCGATCACCGGTGCAGTGCCACCCCACCGCAAGAGACCCAGAGACCAGCCCAGACACCCTGGTGCATGCCGGGCCCCCCCCTCCCAGGAGGGGCAGCACCCAGACCCCAGGACCCAGGGTTAGGGTTAGGGTTATTGTATAACTGTACTTAATTTAGTTTGATTGTCTTTTATTGGAAAAGGTTCAGGTTAGAGGAGGAGGGACAGGTTGGGTTTAGGCTGGGGGTTAAGGGTTAGGGTTAGGAACAGGGTCAGGGTTAGGAACAGGGTTAGGGTTAGGAACAGGGTTAGGGTTAGGAACAGGGTTAGGGTTAGGAACAGGGTCAGGGTTAGGAACAGGGTCAGGGTTAGGAACAGGGTTAGGGTTAGGAACAGGGTCAGGGTTAGGAACAGGGTCAGGGTTAGGACAGGGTTAGGGTTAGGAACAGGGTCAGGGTTAGGAACAGGGTCAGGGTTAGGAACAGGGTTAGGGTTAGGAACAGGGTCAGGGTTAGGAAAAGGGTCAGGGTTAGGAACAGGGTTAGGGTTAGGAACAGGGTCAGGGTTAGGAACAGGGTCAGGGTTAGGAACAGGGTTAGGGTTAGGAACAGGGTTAGGAACAGGGTTATGGTTAGGAACAGGGTCAGGGTTAGGAACAGGGACAGGGTTAGGGTTAGGAACAGGGTCAGGGTTAGGAACAGGGACAGGGTTAGGGTTAGGAACAGGGTTAGGGTTAGGAACAGGGTCAGGGTTAGGAACAGGGTCAGGGTTAGGAACAGGGACAGGGTTAGGGTTAGGAACAGGGTTAGGGTTAGGAACAGGGTCAGGGTTAGGAACAGGGTTAGGGTTAGGAAAAGGGTTAGGGTTAGGAACAGGGTTAGGGTTAGGAACAGGGCCAGGGTAGGAACAGGGTCAGGGTTAGGAACAGGGTCAGGGTTAGGAACAGGGTTAGGGTTAGGAACAGGGCCAGGGTTAGGAACAGGGTCAGGGTTAGGAACAGGGACAGGGTTAGGGTTAGGAACAGGGTCAGGGTTAGGAACAGGGTCAGGGTTAGGAACAGGGTTAGGGTTAGGAACAGGGCCAGGGTTAGGAACAGGGGTCAGGGTTAGGAACAGGGACAGGGTTAGGGTTAGGAACAGGGCCATTGTTAGGAACAGGGTCAGGGTTAGGAACAGGGTTAGGGTTAGGAACAGGGCCAGGGTTAGGAACAGGGTCAGGGTTAGGAACAGGGTCAGGGTTAGGAACAGGGTTAGGATTAGGAACAGGGTCAGGGTTAGGAACAGGGTCAGGGTTAGGAACAGGGACAGGGTTAGGGTTAGGGTTAGGAACAGGGTCAGGGTTAGGAACAGGGTTAGGGTTAGGAACAGGGTCAGGGTTAGGAACAGGGTCAGGGTTAGGAACAGGGACAGGGTTAGGGTTAGGAACAGGGTCAGGGTTAGGAACAGGGTCAGGGTTAGGAACAGGGTTAGGGTTAGGAACAGGGTTAGGGTTAGGAACAGGGTCAGGGTTAGGAACAGGGTCAGGGTTAGGAACAGGGACAGGGTTAGGGTTAGGAACAGGGTTAGGGTTAGGAACAGGGTCAGGGTTAGGAACAGGGTTAGGGTTAGGAAAAGGGTTAGGGTTAGGAACAGGGTTAGGGTTAGGAACAGGGCCAGGGTTAGGAACAGGGTCAGGGTTAGGAACAGGGTCAGGGTTAGGAACAGGGTTAGGGTTAGGAACAGGGCCAGGGTTAGGAACAGGGTCAGGGTTAGGGACAGGGTTAGGGTTAGGAACAGGGTCAGGGTTAGGAACAGGGTCAGGGTTAGGAACAGGGTTAGGGTTAGGAACAGGGTCAGGGTTAGGAACAGGGACAGGGTTAGGGTTAGGAACAGGGCCAGGTTAGGAACAGGGTCAGGGTTAGGAACAGGGACAGGGTTAGGGTTAGGAACAGGGTCAGGGTTAGGAACAGGGTCAGGGTTAGGAACAGGGACAGGGTTAGGAACAGGGTTAGGATTAGGAACAGGGTCAGGGTTAGGAACAGGGTCAGGGTTAGGAACAGGGACAGGGTTAGGGTTAGGAACAGGGTCAGGGTTAGGAACAGGGTTAGGGTTAGGAACAGGGTCAGGGTTAGGAACAGGGTCAGGGTTAGGAACAGGGACAGGGTTAGGGTTAGGAATAGGGTCAGGGTTAGGAACAGGGTTAGGGTTAGGAACAGGGTTAGGGTTAGGAACAGGGTCAGGGTTAGGAACAGGGTCAGGGTTAGGTGGAGATGGAGACACAACCCTCCTGGGGGAGGACTGTGAGGGACTGGGGCTCTGAGGGGCTCTGTGAGGGGGGTTAGGGTTAGGGTTGGAGATGGATTAACTACATCTGCATGAAGTGATCATATTTAAACAAACTGTGTTAGGAACAGGGTCAGGGTTATTAATACATTTTTTTATTTATAGGTGCCTTTCTTGTCACTCAAAGACACCGTACGGTAAAACAGGAGAGTATAAAACAAACACTAAAACAGAGGAAATAAATAAATAAATGAATGAATGAATGGTAGAATCAGTGTGTGTTCAGATGGTTCTTGGTCCAGTCCTGATGGTTCCTCTTCTGGTTCTGGTTCTTTGCTGCTCTGTTCCAGCCTTTCTCACCTGGACCTGGTCTGTGAGGCCTGAACATCTTCTCCTTCTGGACCCTCCAGGTCAGTTGTGCTTCTGGAACATAGTGGTTCTGCAGGTCCATGTGTTCCTGCTCCTTTCCCTCTGGATTCTGTTCAGATCTTCTCTGTTCATTTGTCTGTTTTCTTCTCTTTACATATTTTATGACTCTGTCGACTGTTTGCTCTAAAACAGGATCATCTTGTGGTCGTGCTTCAGTGGTTGAGCTGTTTCCACATCCTTTCATCTGAACTTTTTTTTTTTTTTGACTCTTCACTGTTACTTAATCTGTGTTTTGGATCGATTTCAGCTGAAGTACAGAAGCTTCCTTCTAATTCTGCACACCTTCATATAGGCTGGGAACATCTGAGGCCGTACTCTCTGCTCTTATACAAATATAGATCACCTGGGAATGACTCATTCCAAACACAAATGTCATTTCTATAGTCTGGAGGATCAAACCTGCATAAATATAATGATATGGTCCAAATACTCCTGTGTCTGATAATTGTACACACAGTGTATGAACTAATATAAAAATAACAAATACAAGTAAATCATCTGTGAAGGACAGATCCTCCAAAAGAACCAAACGATAATAGTGTGATTCAGGTGGTCTGTCCTGGTGCAGTGGTGCATTGTGGGTGTTGAGTCTGCAGATGGACTGACCACAGTTGGACTGAGTAGCAGTAGATGAGTTCCTTCAACCACTCCGTTTCCATCCACACTCATATGTGACTAGAACTCCACATTAGACTGTTCCATTTTCTACATTCAACCTTTTTGTAAATGATTGAACGGTTGCGTCCAGAAAACAGCGGTTTGGACTCGGTGGAATATTCTCCTCAAATGTGTGAAGGCGTGTGACGTAGAAGCCCAACCACAGCAGAGGAGATGAGGAGATAAGAATGAGTAGGAACTGACAGATGTCCTGAGGAAACACAGAGACAGAGAAGAGATGGGAGTGGACATGGAGTACACACTGATGGTCATCTGGATGTCCTTCTGGATTCAAGGTATGAGGGAGGGTGGACACACACACAGCTGAAAGGCTTCACCGCTGTCTGACAGGTTTATCTCCGTGGTTACACATCTGTCATGTGTGTGTTTGATATCAGTCATAGCGTGTGCTGGTGGTCATGTGACTGTCCTAATGGTAAACAGGGGCGTAGAATTGCGTATGGACACTAGGGACACGTCCCTACCAATATCCATCCACTACTGTGTACTCACTATCAGTCCAACCGCTGTCCGGAGTGTTTAGTCAATGATTCTGCCACACAAAGGGTTAACAGTCGGCCTCTGCTACAAGTCCCGCCTCTAACATAAATGTCACTCTCCGATTGGCTCTGTGGTTTCGCTAACGTACATGTGATTGGCCGTCCCCGCTGTCACTCCCATCTACTTGTCAAAGGAACCTGCTAGTTGGAGCGCTAACGTCAGTTTTCAGTCTGTTTGTATTTGTTCTGTCTGGGTCACATCAGCTAGACGGATTTGAATATGAGTGGAGTCATTTACATGGACATTTGGACGTGTGTGTGTGTGTGTGTGTGTGTGTGTGTGTGTGCTCAGTAATTAGGATGTAATGGATGTCAAAGAAAAGAAAACTGGTCATAAGACACTTCTATAGGAGTCCCAGTGTGAGTTAGGTCAAGGGTCTAGAACTGTAGAGGCTCAACACAGATACTGAAGAAAAGACACTATTTAATGACAAACACATACACTTTGAAAAGTTATTTTTTACTTATTATGTTAATGCATTTCTGTAGAAGAGAGCAACTGTTTAAAAAATACACAAAGAAAATTTGTGAAGGAAATACAATAAAACCTCAGATTCTAAATGTGATTCTAGATGTGATTTTATTCATATTTATGGAAATAAACTACATGTAATAATTGAAAATAAAAGGCTTTTTTTGTTCAGACAGTAACTGAACCATCAAACTGTATGAACAGAGTATAAACAATCTGATCATATGAAGTGAATGAACATATTTATGTCAGGAAACAGAGGAGAGAGGAGGAGGGAGAGGAGGGGGAGAGGAGGGAAGAGGAGAGGAGGAGGAGGAAGAGAGGGGGAGAGGGAGAGGAGGGGGGAGAGGAGGAGGAGGGAGAGGGAGAGGAGGGAGGAGGAGAGGAGGAGGAGTTGTAGTAGTAGAGTCAGTAAATTCTCAGGTTCAGTTCAATAATGATGCATCTGTTTGTCATTAGAATGACTTTGCAGAATGCATTAAATTCTTGTTTGTCTTTAAATATTCACATATTCTTCATAAACTTGTCAGTTACTGAATTTTTTTTCTCTGATTGTTTGTTTGATCAGCTCGACATGATGTGAAATTCTGATCACAAATGTAAACAAAAATCCCCTTTCAGGAGTGCTGCCTTGGAGCACTTTAGTGTCCACACCAGTGTCAGAATCAAACCTACTGCCTTGATGGTAAATGAGTAAAACTGAGTTGATTTCGTTTATTCTTTTGTATTTCAGGGACATAAACACAGATGAGCAGATTTACAAAATGTCTTCAGTTTGGTTTAATGTTGTTTTTTCTGGCAGTCTACTTTGATCTGATACACCCTGTAGATGTGTGTGTGTGTGTGTGTGTGTGTGTGTGTGTGTGTGTGGTGTGTGTGTGTGTGTGTGTGTGAGGTTGTGTCCTCTTGCTCACAGTTGTGTCATGTGTGTGTGTTTGATATCAGTCCTAGCGTGTGCTGATGGTCATGTGACTGTCATGACGGTACCTGAGGCTCAAACTCAGATCAGTGTGAATCCAGTCAAATGTTGGTGCTTTGATGAATCCTGTCTGGGTCATTCCATCCCAAATCAACCAGATTTCAGAAAGTGCCCCACGTGACCCCCTCAGAACATTCTGAATAAATTCACACCTGTTCACCTACAGATAAACCAACACATCCAACATTTGAATGTAATGTCTGTAATAGTTTAGCAGATACAGCCCTTTGAAAAGTAATGTTTTTTTTTAATTTTGCAGTTGTGCTTTTGGTCCAACTCTGAGCAGCTGTCTGTCCTCAGGTATTCCATCCACACTGAAACTGAAACTGAGTGTCTGGGCTGAAACCCCCTGAACAGAGCAGACTGTGCATCAGAAGAACTGTGTGCTCCTTCATGTTTGGTCCATGAGGCCTTGAAATCAGGCCCAAAGGCTCATTCTGCAAATGTCCTCTGTCTTCAGACTGTCACTGGGACAGAATGGATGAATGGACACACCTCATGTTTTTACATGGATTCTTCTGGTCCAGATGCAACAATCGACTGAAAAAGACCACATTTAATGAAAAGTGTTGATGTGAGGACATGAAGAAAATGGGTCCATTTACATTTGTCCCAAAAATACTCTTTATTTGAGCACCCACATGACCATGTGGACAGTTCAGGAACATTTGGACATTTGGACCATGTCTTCATATATGTTTACAGATGTTGGGCACAAAATTTGAGCTTTGGGATAGAACTGGTTCTATTTGTAATATTTTTTGGACTGCATGACTCTATTTTCTTCCAGTTGTATCCAAACGTAGGTGTAAATGTCATTTGAAACAGTAGAATGGCATTGATTATTGCACCAGTTCTGATAATACTGCAGATATTTGAACTAGGCTGTGGAACTGCAGGATGGCTCAGATAGAAGAAGGACACATTACCACAACTGGCTCAGGTTGAAGCCTGGAGGAGAGACTTCTGGGAAAGTGGATGGAGCTGGTCAGCTGACCCAGTTTCACCAGGGTCAGCTGACCCAGTTTCACCAGGGTCAGCTGACCCAGTTTCACCAGGGTCAGCTGACCCAGTTTCACCAGGGTCAGCGACAGAAATGGAGCTCAGATTTCCCAGAATGTTTATGATGCTGTCCAGCCTAATTTTGGGAATTCTGTTCCTAATCCTGAACAAACTTCTTCATCATGGAGGAAAAATGTGTAGTTGGATTGATCTGAAAGGAGGAATGTCACAGAAAGACATTATCAAGACAAACAGGCTTTGTGAAAACTGGGGATTCTGGGAAATCTGAGCTCCATTTGTCATTGACCCTGGTGAAACTGGGTCAACCAGACAGTCCGTTTCAGTTTCAGTGTGGATGGAATACCTAAGGACATAGAGCTGCTCAGAGTTGACCCAAAAGAAAATTTGCAAAATTAAAAAAAAAAAAAACATTATTTTTCAGAGGGCTGTATCTGCTAAACTATTACAGATATGACATTCAAATGTTGGATGTGTTGGTTTATCTGTAAGTGAACAAGTGTGAATTTATTCAGAATGTTCTGAGGGGGTCATGTGGGGACCGTTGTTTGAACTGCCATGGAATGACCCGTCTGTTCTAGTGATGTGTCGGTCACCAACGAAACGGCTCTGAGAGCCGGCACTGTGACGTGTACGACGGGAGCCGACTCCTGAATGGGAACCACTCTGTTTGTTTTCCTCTCTCTCTCTCTCTCTCCTCTCCTCTCTCTCGGTCATCTCTCTCTCTCGTCTCCTCTCTCTCTCTCTCTCTCTCTTTCTCATTCAAGTCACATTTGATTGGTCAGTATGTGTGGCATCGTGTCTTTCTGCACTGAGCAGAGGGGAGAGGGGCGGAGTTACACACAGCAGAAGGGGAGGGGCGGAGTTACACACAGCAGAGGGGGAGGGGCAGAGTTACACACAGCAGAGGGGGGGAGGGGCGGAGTACAGACGCAAGCAGAGGGGGGGGAGGGGCGGAGTTACACACATAGCAGAGGGGGGGAGGGGCGGAGTTACACACACAGCAGAGGGAGAGGGGCGGAGTTACACACACAGCAGAGGGAGAGGGGCGGAGTTACAGACGCAGCAGAGGGGGGAGGGGCAGAGTTACACACGCAGCAGAGGGGGGAGGGGCGGAGTTACACACACAGTAGTGGGGAGAGGGGCGGAGTTACACACACAGCAGAGGGGAGAAGGGCGGAGTTACACACACAGCAGAGGGGGGAGGGGCGGAGTTACAGACGCAGTAGTGGGGAGAGGGGCGGAGTTACACACGCAGCAGAGGGAAGAGGGGCGGAGTTACACACACAGGACAGGGGTGGAGTTACAGACATACCAGTGGGGAGAGGGATGGAGTTACACACAGCAGTAGAGGGAGAGGGGCGGAGTTACTGACGCAGCACAGGGGGAGGGGCGGAGTTACACACACAGCAGAGGGGGGAGGGGCGGAGTTACACACACAGCAGAGGGAGAGGGGCGGAGTTACAGATGCAGCAGAGGGGGGGAGGGGCAGAGTTACACACGCAGCAGAGGGGGGAGGGGGCGGAGTTACACACACAGTAGTGGGGAGAGGGGCGGAGTTACACACACAGCAGAGGGGGGAGGGGCAGAGTTACAGACGCAGCAGAGGGCAGAGGGGCGGAGTTACACACACAGGACAGGGGTGGAGTTACAGACATACCAGTGGGGAGAGGGATGGAGTTACACACAGCAGAGGGAGAGGGGCGGAGTTACTGACGCAGCACAGGGGGGAGGGGCGGAGTTACACACACAGCAGAGGGGAGAGGGGCGGAGTTACACACGCAGCAGAGGGGAGAGGGGCGGAGTTACACACACAGCAGAGGGGAGAGGGGCGGAGTTACACACACAGCAGAGGGGAGAGGGGCGGAGTTACACACACAGCAGCACATGAACAGGAGGGAGACGACAGAAACAGAGTGAGAGCAGGAGCACAACACAAACAGACTGGAAAGGTCAAAGAAGGAGAGAAAATGAGTGACAACAGGAAATGCAGCAAAATCTGGACCCAAGCTGAGACACTTGGTTTTTCTCAGTGCCAGTCTTCACTGAAGCAGAAAACTGTTATCTGGATGCAGAATTTTGTCCTTTGTGTTTTACACATTTGAATGTATATTTTGTTGTGATTCTGTAAACTTCTGTGTGTTGTTTGTCTTTAAATTTGTTTAGTCGTAAAAAGCTAAAAGTTTCAAATAGTTCCAGTTAGTAAAGGTCATGTGTAAATAGTTCAGCGTTTCTTTTTGCACTTTCTAATGTATTTATTTTTATTTCTCTGTAGAGTGTATGAATAAAGGTGTATTTATTTCATACACATTTGATATAGTGCATGTTTTTTTACATTAGTAATTTATATTGCACATAACTTTACATTATTGTTGGTAATGAATTAATTTAAACAGCAAAAAATCTGAAGAGCCACTTGGAGCCCAAAGAGCCGGCTCTTTTTAGTGAGCCGAGTCAAAAGAGGCGGTTGTGTAAACAGAGCTGGAATTGGCCTCACTAGTGTGTTCCAGCAGTGCCAGTGTCAGAGCTGCTGACTGGGTCCGTTACTGTCTTCTGTCATAGATCCCATGGGATAAACCAGTGCACATGGGTGTGGTGCTCTCATCAGCCTCAGGTTCGCTCTGGAACTGGTCTGTGTTGGATTTGTGGATCAGGATCAAACACATCCATGTTGTGTTTCCTCTCAACACACACCAGTACATGAAGAGTCTGAAGCACCTTTACTGATCCACTTCCTGTTTGTCACAGCAGCTGCTGATTCCAGCTCTGTGATTGGTTCCACAGTCTGTCCATCATCTGCTGTTCCACAATCCACTGACTAGGGATGGAACCATATGAACATTTCATATCACAGTTATTGTGACCAAAATTATCACAATTATCATTATTATCGCGGTATTGTTGTAATGTGTTCCAAATGTTCACAAACTACTTCTACACACACTGAAATAATGGAACCAAGTTGAATTAAAAAAAACAACAAAACCAACCAAATAAATCAGACACCCAATGTCCTTTCTGTGGCAGAAACCTTCAAATATTCCCATGTCAACATCAAACATACAAATGTGCATTAAAGATAGCACCTTATGGCCATAGGAGATATCTGCACCAGGGCTGGAAATGAAGAGGATTGGATCAATGTTAATGTTATTGTGGATTCTGTTTACCGATCCAATTCCTTCTCAAGTCTCCTATCCATTCCTGAGTGTTTTTTGGAGTGGGAAAACCAGGAGTTGGACAGGTCTGTCTGCTGGATGAGGATCTGAAGCGGCGGGGGCCGGGGAGGCTTTTACAGTAGCGCCGACCCGCTCCGTGCACGCGCTCAAACCAACCGGGTCCGTGCGGGAGTCCGTTGTCCTCAGTCTGTGGAGCTGTGTCCATGCAGGAGCCTTCCAGCAGGTTTTCAGAGGCCAAACATTACAAACTGCACACGCACGCCTGGAGTGGAGCTGCTGGACCAGGAAACCAAGAGCAGCACCGGGATTTTCAAAGTGCCCTAATCCAACACGCTTATCATCAGAAGTAGAATTTAAAGGCTAATACTAACCCTGGGAAATTTTAGCGCGCTTTCTCATTCTAGCGGTAATGGTTCCATCCCTACCACTGACAGAACCTGTTCATTCAACATGTGGGTTCAAATGATCCAAATGATCCAAGTATGACTTGAATCAGTCCAGATCAGTTCTGCTTCAGTGTTTTTAGAATTCAACCATCAAACACAAACTGAACAATAATCAGTTTCATCAAGTCTGGGTTTATTTCAGCTGATTCATGAACGATTCCTCCAGTTGGACTGATCCTGCTCAACCTAAATGTGTCAGTTTCATCTTGTCGTCGTTCATCTGCTGCTGTTCAATCATGTCATAGATTTGGATTTGAACCTTCATCTGTGTCTCATGTGCTGCTTTGGTATTTAGACGCCGTTTGTCAAAGTCAAAGCACAAACACAGTTCAGACAGATTTGGATCCAACCTGATCAGCCTCAGTTTCCTGTTTGGTTCCTCATGTGGACATGTTGGAGTTCTAATCCCAGTCTTGTCCTGTTTTCATGGCTGTCCTTTGTGTTTTTCCTGCAGGGCTCCTGTCTGAAAACAACAGCACTTCAACAGGTAAGAAATGCACAAAGGAGGGATGTGAACTGGGCTGAAGCTGAACATCCTGGTTCAGGTGGTTTTCATCTGAACAAACTGGAGCCAATGCAGAGGATTCAGGAAGGATGGGTTTACAGAAGCTCCACTGAGCACGCTCAGCTCCTGTTCCTGACATTTGGACAAGTGTGGCTTTAAAGATCCACAAGTGAAGGAAACACTGACAAACAGGAGCAGACTGAGCCATTCAATTCACTGACTGAATGAATGAGGGATGAACTGAGTCCGTTTGGACACAAAATCTGTCAGTGGGACTGAAAACACTGTTCACACATGGAAACCACATGTGCTCAAGAATCCAGTCCATGTGGTCCACATGGGCTGGGCTGGTTCTGGACTGGACTCTGACTGGTCTGTCTTATTTCTACAGGGGCGGTCCATTTCAGGTTGGTGGGAGGAGCCAGTGGTTGTCATGGTGACCTGGAGATGAAACGACAGGATGGAAACTGGAAACCAGTGAATGGGAGATACTGGTACAGGAAGTTAGGAAACAGAGTCTGTGCAGAACTGGACTGTGGATCTGCAGTTTCAGTGAGACTCAGAGGGACTCATTCATATACAGAGAGTTGGTGGATCACAAAAGACTGTATTGAATCTGAACTGTGGAACTGCTTTGAATCTAGTTCATCTCTCTATTCATCCCTGGAGCTGACTTGTTCAGGTAAGAGCATGAACACTGAACCCTAACCCTTCCACTGTCACTGTGGGCTCCAGACTCTGTGGACTCTCAGATCCGGGTCGGTCCAAGACTTCAACTCACATTTAATGTGAACTCACACAAACTGAGCAAAACAATCAATACAATCTGTATTAATATAGTATTTATCATACAGCCAAAATGGAGCACAAAGGGATTTACACACACACACACACACACACACACAAACACACACACATAAATACACACACACACACAAATACACACACAAACAAATACACACACACAAATACACACACACACATAAACACACACACACAAATACACACACAAAGACAAATACACACATACACAAACACACACAGACACAGACATACACACACACAAACACACACACACAAATACATACACACACACACACACACACTCCCCCAGGACAGACCCATCAGACATATATATAAATAGAATATAAATCTCCAACAGTAAACAGATCGAACAGAAGCATTAGTTAAAGACAAATTCAAAGGTGGATGTTGAGTCTGGTTTACACATGTCTACATTCTCTGTGACCATCAGGTTCTCCTCAGGTTCCCCTCAGGTTCTCCTCCTGTTCCCCTCAGGTTCTCTTCAGGTTCCTCTCAGGTTTTCCTCAGGTTCTCCTCAGGTTCCTCTCAGGTTCTCCTCAGGTTCCCCTCAGGTTCCCCTCAGGTTCCATTCAGGTTCTCTTCAGGTTCTCCTCAGGTTTTCTTCAGGTTCTCCTCAGGTTCTCTTCAGGTTTTCTTCAGGTTCTCCTCAGGTTCCCCTCAGATTTTCCTCAGGTTCTCTTCAGGTTCTCCTCAGGTTTTCCTCAGTTTCTCTTCAGGTTCTACTCAGGTCCTCCTCAGGTTCTCCTCAGGTTCTTCTCAGGTTCTCTTCAGGTTCTCCACAGGTCTTTCCATAGGTCAGGGTCCTAATGCTGTAAATCTGCCTCAGCCTTAGTTTCATTGTTTCTTATGGAACAGTTCTCAGTCCAGTACCAGAGGACCTCAGGGTCCACCAGGGTTCAGAAGGTCAAAGCCAGTCTCAGAGATAAGAAGGAGCCAGAGCATGAAGACATTTAGAAACCATTCAAAGGACCTTCTAACCAGCCCTGAAACCCAGGGGGAGCCAGTGCAGTGGTTTTAAACCTGTGTAATGTGAGCCCACCTTCTGGTCTTCATCAGCACACGAGCGGCTGAGTTCTGCAGAAGCTGGAGGTGTGAAGTTCTATCTGTAGGAAGAGCAGAAAGCAGAGCATTACTGTAGTCAGTTCTACTGGAGAGAAAAGCAGGCATCAACATCTACGTATGGGCCGGACACAGAACTGGACCCACTCTGGCTATATTCTGGAGATGATCAGAACCTGTTTTTACACGGATCCAAAATGAGGAAGAAAAGTCAGAAGAAACAACCAATAATATCCACGTCCACAAACAAACAGCTGATGAACATCATGTCACACACACAAGAAACAAACACCAACACATATGAATGTGAGTCCACTACAGTCCAGTCAGATCCACTATATAGTCCAAGCCCCAGACCCTGGTCTACTCCAGTCCACTACGGTCCAGTCAAATCCACTATATAGTCCAGACCCCAGACCCTGGTCTACTCCAGTCCACTACGGTCCAGTCAAATCCACTATATAGTCCAGACCCCAGACCCTGGTCTACTCCAGTCCACTACAGTCCAGTCAAATCCACTATATAGCCCAAGCCTCAGACTCTGGTCTCCTCCAGTCCACTACAGTCCCTTAGAGTCCACTTCAGACTCTAGTCTTATTCCAGTCTTCTTCCATCTGTGTCCACAGACTCGGTCAGACTGGTCCATGGGTCCAGTGTGTGTTCAGGCAGACTGGAGGTCCGGTCTAACCAGTCCAGATCCTGGTCCTCAGTGTGTGAAGGACACTTGGACCTTCGTGGTGCCCAGGTGGTCTGTAGGGAGCTGGGCTGTGGGGTTCCTGGGCTCCTCCAGGGGGCGCTCTCTGGAGCAGCGGAGGCTCCTGTGGTGCAGACGTTCACCTGTGAAGGCCATGAGTCTGCTCTGCTGGACTGTGGAAGCTCAGGGGCACAGACCTGCTCATCTGGAACAGCTGTGGACCTTACCTGCACAGGTGGGCGGAGCTTTGACTGACACCAGCTGACATCAGTTCACTCACTTTGAGCTCATTTATCTGTCACTTGTATTTGATCAGATCCTGATGATGTCAGACTGGTGGGAGGAGCCAGTCGCTGTAATGGTGAAGTACAGATCAAACATCATGGAGAATGGAGACACATGGAATATAGTTATTATTCTGACGTCTGGCCCCTGAAGGCAGCAGATGTCATGTGTCGTCGACTGGACTGTGGATCTGCGGTTTCTGGGAGATACTCTGGTTCATCTGATCCATCTGTTCCTGTGTGGTCCATCAGCTCCACCTGTCTTCTCTCTACATCTGCACTGATGGACTGTGTGAGAACAGATTTGTCCTCTAACTCCGCCCTGTTCCTCACCTGTTCAGGTAAGTCTGATGGTGGTCCTGGTTCTGTCCCAGTTCTTCCATGAGTCCATTCAGGTGAGTTTGATCTGAGCTGGGTCAAACCAGACCCAGTCAGACCAGGTCCACACATTGGACAGTTGGACTGAACCATCAAACACATGCAGCTGAATTCAGTTCCAGTCCATGAACGTGGTCACATGACTCTGCTTTCCAACTTTCCATCATCCGTCATATTTCCAAATGTTCTGTGGTCAGTGGGGTCCATAAATTCAGATTTTCTGCTGAGAACTGAAAACCTTCTGCAGATGAATGTGAGAACACGTGTGCACAGACATGGTTCTGCACAGGGAACGTGGAAGAACATTAGAACATGCAGCCATTATTATTAGTAGGAGTATTTAGAATTAGGACAGATTGATCCTTCTAATCATCTGTTTGTGGAACCAACCATTATTTATCTGTCATAATTCTGTCAGTCAGTCTGTCCCAGGGCAGCTGTGGATACAGATGTAGTTTACCACCACCAGAGTGGGAATGTGAGAGCCAATGAAGAATGGATCCTCTGTACGCACTTTGAGTATGTGTTCATAGAACAGAGCTGGAGAAATCTAATCCATTATTCTGATTAGAATTGGAGTATTTCTCACTGTGACAGTAGACTGTATAGAACTGGACTGGGTTCTTCCAAATGAACACATGTGTTGTTAACTCTTTCAAACCTGTCGTGTCATCGCTGACACACCCTGTGCATCTGCAGTTTGGATGGATGGAACTCTGTCACCGTTTCAGACGTTGTGCTTTTCAGCTTTTATTGGGTCATTACGCTCATTTCACTCAGACCTGAACTAGAAGCTGGAGACCATGGGCGCAGATAGCACTGGGGACGGGGGGGCATGTCCCCCCCAGATTTATAGTGACCCGATCCGTCCCCCCAAACTGCTCAGTTTACCGTTCACCGACTCCAGAAGGTGGAGGCCTGGAGCAGATCCATGCTGAGTTGAAAAAGCGAGGAGTTCAATTCTGCACATACTCCTCAGTTCATAACAGTGCACAGCTGATCCATGAACATCCTGGTGTTTGTGCTGTCTACATGCCTACCACTAATGGTGCCTTCAGGTGTACTCGTAAACCACAGTTTTGAAGTCGGAAAAGCATTGAAATCTACAAGCATAAACACTGGGGTTTTGGATTTATTTCAGTAATTGTCTTTTTTTTTAAATTCCATGTTCCATGATGTCCCAGTTTTTAAACTGGGTAGGGCTAAGTTCAGATGTTACGTTTACGAAGCTCCATGTTCCGACTTCACATGTAAATCCAGCGCACCATCTGGACTCCAGCGGTGGTGTCCATATCTGCAGAGGCAGAGCAGCTTCAGTGCGTTCCACAGATTGAAAACCTGGTTGAAATCATCCATGAGTGAAAAAAGGCTCAATGGCAGTGATGTGTGATATTCACCCAGACAAAGTGAACAGAGCAGCAGTATGTTCAGGGAAATGATCAGAGGACACATGTTTTTAGGACCCACTGAGTCTGTTTCAAGGCGCTACGTTTGTTTGGCTTTTATCAATTGTGTTTATTATTTGAAAAAAAAAGTACACCTGTGCATACTTCCAGAGGGAATTCCTGCTGTTTCATTCAAAGTGTGAATTTCATTTCCCATTTCATTCCATGTAGGCTAGACTTCTGTCATTTTTCCCTCAGCCACAGCGCTCACAGGGCATTGTTCCAAAGATGGTTGACAGAGGCATTTTCATTCCTCCTTTTTTCTGAACCATGCTGTGCACTGTCACGTCCCATCTGGGTCCACATTGAGTGCAGTCTGAGTCCGTTTGTTCAAGCCTGTGAAAATGAGCCTAATGTGAACCCAGTGTTAAGAATGCAATGGTAGAGTTGGGCTGGGCTCTGGGTATAGGCCACACAGGCAATCAGAATCTGCAAGAAATCTGAATTAAGCCTCAATATGACAAATCTGTATTCCACTTATCCCACTGTGTGGATTCTGTCGTTCACATTTATTTCTTGTTTATTTCTTATTAAAGCCATGACACCAACTCACGTGATCTGAAACATGCTCAGTATCTAAACAGGTTCAATTATTTCTCATTGTATATTTCTGTCTCTTAGACTTCTTTCTCTTCTACTTCCAGTCCATTGCCATTCATTCTTTACCTCTGTATGGACTGTTTTACAGACATCTGGGATTCCTTTGGACATCTATTGCACAAACCAAGTCCAGTATTAATTCACAGTCTCAAACATTTGACATTTTGCAAATCAACGTATCAGTGATAGTCAATATTTGCAGATGTTCATAAGTCAGGCTGAAGGTTTTTGATCTGAATCAGCTGTTTAAGTCAGTGTATACTTCTGTTCTCAGGCACATTCTGATGTTTAGAATCGATTACATGAAGGCACGATTGCGAATCACTTCAATTTTATTTTATTACTAATTTTTGTACATAGGTTCTTTGCTTTTTTGTAAGAATTCAGTTCAAGATTCTGTGCTGAGAATGAGATTCTTCATCCTGCTGAAATCAGCAAAGGCATGAAGTTTAGTGATTGACAGAGCAGACACATACCAGACAAATAACAGTTTGATCATCTATGAATAGTGTTGATCAGGAAGTGGGGGAGAAAAGCCAAGATTGTAACTATATATATATATATATATATATATATATATATATATATATATATATATATATATATATATATATACATATATATATATATATATATATATATATATATATATATATATATATATATATATTTATATATTTATTTATATATACATTTATATTTACATATATATATATATATATATATATATATATTTATATTTATATTTATATTTACATATATATATATATATATATATATATATATATATATATATATATATATATATATATACAGGGTGGGGAAGCAAAATTTACAATGAACATTTAGTTGTTTTTTCTCAGCAGGCACTACGTCAGTTGTTTTGAACCCAAACATATACTGATGTCATAATCATACCTAACACTATTATCCATACCTTTTCAGAAACTTTTGCCCATATGAGTAATCAGGAAAGCAAACGTCAAAGAGTGTGTGATTTGCTGAATGCACTCGTCACACCAAAGGAGATTTCAAAAATAGTTGGAGTGTCCATAAAGACTGTTTATAATGGAAAGAAGAGAATGACTATGAGCAAAACTATTACCAGAAAGTCTGGAAGATACTATTAAAGAAGAATGGGAGAAGTTGTCACCCCAATATTTGAGGAACACTTGCGCAAGTTTCAGGAAGCGTGTGAAGGCAGTTATTGAGAAAGAAGGAGGACACATAGAATAAAAACATTTTCTATTATGGACATTTTCTTGTGGCAAATAAATTCTCATGACTTTCAATAAACTAATTGGTCATACACTGTCTTTCAATCCCTGCCTCAAAATATTGTACATTTTGCTTCCCCACCCTGTATGTATGTATATATATATATATATATGTGTGTGTGTGTGTATATGTATATATATATATATATATATATATATATATATATATATATATATATATATATATATATATATATATATATGTGTATATATATATATATATATATATATATATATATATATATATATATAAACTATGAAGGTTGATGTTGAAGGGCTGATTTGTGTTGGAATAATTCAAACTTGTGCATTGGCATACGGTCAGATATGATAACTGGTCTGGGATTCGGTTTTAATGCTTTATTTTCTCTTCAGGCTGATTATTTACAGGTGGAATAGTTCAGGTGATGACATGGATAGGATGACATGGATGAAATGACATGGACGAGATGATTTTTAAATCTTAAATAAAGGGAAACAATAACTGTATTACTAAACAATTCCAAACATATTCAAAGAAATTCAATTAACAATACCACAAAATGACTCACTCAGGTATGCATCCATCCAGTCTGTGCATTTAAGTCTTTGTCTGTTCTTCAGATCACAAACAAAGGGAAAAGAGGATGGGCTGGGCCTGAGCCTTCCTCTTAAATGGTTAGGTGTGGCCTGATAGGTGAGGCGAGGTCCTGCCCCTCCCCAACCAGGAAGTGGAGTTTTTAACACACACACATATATATATATATATATATATATATATATATATATATATATATACTGAACAAAAATATAAATGCACCACTTTTGTTTTTGCTCCCATTTTTCATGAGCTGAACTCAAAGATCTAAAACTTTTTCTGTGTACACACAAGGTTTATTTCTCTCAAATATTGTTCACAAATCTGTCTAAATTTGTGTTAGTGAACACTTCTTCTTTGCTGAGATAATCCATCCACCTCACAGGTGTGGCATATCAAGATGCTGATTAGACAGCATGATTTTTGCACAGGTGTGCCTTAGGCTGGCCACAATAAAAGGCCACTCCAAAATGTGCAGTTTTATCACACAGCACAATACCACAGATGTCACAAGTTTTGAGGGAATATGCACTGGTCATGTGACTTCAGGAATCTCCACCAGAGCTTTTGCCTGTGAATTGAATGTTCATTTCTCTACCATAAACCATCTCCAAAGCTTTCAGAGAATTCATGAAGAAGACTGTGTGAGGAAAATGGTGGTCACACCAAATACTGACTGGTTTTCTGACCCCCCTGGACCACCCAATACGGTAAAAGTGCACATTTTAGAGTGGCCTTTTATTGTGGCCAGCCTAAGTCACACCTGTGCAATAATCCTGCTGTCTAATCAGCATCTTGATCTGCCACACCTGTGAGGTGGATGGATTATCTCAGCAAAGGACAAAGGAGAAGTGCTCACTAACACAGATTTAGACAAATTTATGAACAATATTTGAGAGAAATAGGCCTTTTGTGTACAGAGAAAAAGTTTTAGATCTTTGAGTTCAGCTCATGAAAAATGGGAGCAAAAACAAAAGTGGTGCGTTTATATTTTTGTTCAGTGTATATAAATACACATATATATGTATATATATGTATATATATATATATATATATGTGTGTGTGTGTGTGTGTGTGTGTGTGTGTATACGCACACACACATAAATACAGCTTGGTCCCCCCAGTTCTTAAATCCTATGTGCGCCCCTGCTGCAGAAGAAGCCTTTTAGCAGAATTAGAACATGCAGTAAATTGGAAATGACTAGATTGTGAACATTCTAAGTGTTCTGGAAATATGGACAAAAGGACAAAGTCCCAGCATATTTTCTGTCCTTCTCTCGTCAAAGATCATAAAAAAGTGCAGGCGGTCCATTTTGGGCTGAGGGTTGAAAGGCTTCAGTTGTCCACCCTCACACTGCCGTCTGTCCAGGGGCTTTTGTGTCTTTAAACATGTGTGTGTGTTGTTGTGGGTCCACAGACTCTGTCAGACTGGTCCATGGTTCCAGTATGTGTTCAGGCAGACTGGAGGTCCGCTCCAACCAGTCCTGGTCCTCGGTGTGCGAAGAGGATTTGGACCTGAACGACACCCAGGTGGTCTGTAGGGAGCTGGGCTGTGGGGCTCCTGGGCTCCTCCAGGGGGGGCTCTATGGAGAGGGGGAGGCTCCAGTCTGGACCAGTGAGCTCCAGTGTGAAGGAAATGAGTCTGTGGTCCTGGACTGTAGGAGGTCCAGCTCAGCTGGGAAGACCTGCTCACCTGGAACAGCTGCAGGACTCACCTGTTCAGGTACCAAGGGGGCGTGGCTTTCATAGGACAGACGTTTACAGGTACCAAGGGGGCGTGGATTTCATATGACAGACTTTTACAAGTACCAAGGGGGCGTGGCTTTCATACAAGAGACTTTTACAGGTACCAAGGGGGCATGGCTTTCATATGACAGACTTTTACAGGTACCAAGGGGGTGTGGTTTTCATATGACAGACTTACAGGTACCAGCGGGGCGTGGCTTTCATATGACAGACTTTTACAGGTACCAAGGGGGCGTGTCTTTCATCTGACAGTGTGTTTGTGTGACTCATGTCTTTGTGTCTCTGCTCAGATCCAGGTGGGGTCAGGTTGGTGGGACAGCCGAGCCGCTGTGCTGGTACTTTGGAGATCCAGCACCAGGGACACTGGAGACCAGTAGAAGACCACTTTAAAGACTGGGACCTGAAGTCTGGATCTGCTGTGTGTCAGTATCTGGACTGTGGATCAGCTGTTTCAGTCAACACAACAGATGATTCTCCACGCAGACCTGTGTGGAGGGTCTCAGTTCTTTGTGTAAAGCTGACATCTGGACCCAGGGACTGTGTTGGACTACATGGTTCCTTTAATCTCCCCTCTGGTGTGGACGTGGTGTGTTCAGGTACAAACGGACACAAACTGTGTCTGAACTGAATTCTCAGTGACCAGATGGTTCTGACTCTGACGTTTAAAGTTCCATCGAATGAATCTGTTCATTTCATCAGTTGATTATTTTGTCTCAGTTCATTGTTTTTTGGGTCAAATGTGTCAAATATTGACCTTTGACCTTTGGAACGTCCAGATCCCAAATGAACGTCTTCATTTGGACCAGATGAGGCTGAAAACACAAACAGATTTCCCATTAGTCTCATTTAGGACAAAAGGACCAAATGTTGACATGTGAGACTGTAAAAGCACCACATGTGTGTCCTTTTTTACCCATAATGCCTTTGAAGGTCAGCTGTGCTCTAAATGACCCATTCGTCATGTTTTCATTGGTCAGTGTTCATCCCATCCCAAACTCCTGTGGATCAGATCCATCTGTGTCTCTGAGGAGGATGGATTCTCTGACTGCTTGTTTGTGCTCATGTGTGCTGCTTGGTCCAATCATGTCTCTGTGTGTGGACAGATCTGCTGCCTCAGCCCAACATCTCCCTGTCTGACGGGGTCTTTGAGGTCTACCGGCAGGGGTTCCGGGTGCTGGTGTTCTCCGACTTCACCGTCACCTGCTCCGTCCGACCGCAGTACCCGGGAGGCTCCTTCCGGCTGATCTCCGACACCGAGAAGCCCCTGAACCTCACCCTGCCGGCCGTCAATCACTCCGCTCGCTTCCTGTTGTCTTCCATGGGCTACGCCCACCGAGGGAACTACACATGTGTTTATCACGTGGACGTTTATAACCGCAGCTTCACGTCGTCTCAGAGCTCCGCCCTCTATCTGACTGTGGGAGGTAACGTCAGGACAAACACACAAAACACCCACAATGCATCAGTAACAGTCACATGACCATGTTCCACAACGTTCCCAGTGAGCAGAGTGAACAGGTGTGAGCAGAACCACGATGGTAGAACTGAGATCAGGTAAAGCCGGTCCAGTTGAACCTGTCAGAGACTGGGCTGAACCAACAAACACTCCTTTAATCTGAGCTCAGTTCAAAGCACAGCTGAGTTTAAACCCAGGTTTAAACCCAGGTTTAAAGCCAGTCCATCCAGTTGAATGTGAAGCCCAGTTAGAGTCCACAGTTCAAGGTGCATCTGTACATGTGTGTGTGTGGTCCACATGTCCAGGGTCTAGAGGGGGTCCACTGGTATCAGTCACTCTATGAGCTGCAGCAGATGGAGGTCTGGACCAACACAGTTGGACACATGCACTGGAGTCCAATCTGTCCAATAGGACCAGTCCACTTCAACAACATCAACCAACACTTTGAAGTCAACTTCAGCTCAGAACTCAACTCATGGAATCTACAAACCAGTCCCACTAAAACCTGTGGGTCTGAGTCTGAAGGTCCACAATGTCCACAGGTTAAAGTCCAACCTAAACTGGTCTGGATCGGACCAGTTGGAGACACTGGTCCTGTTTGTTCATTCTGTCTCGAGTGTCCACAGACACATTCAGTCTGAAAAACGTCTGAACCAGGGTTTTATTAGAACTAGTTCAGATCTGTCCAGTGGAGAATTACTGCACTGACCCATGGGTCTGAGCTGCAACAAGCAATTTAAGACCAACTGAGGCAACCAGCAACTTCTCATGTCTGAAACAAGTGTGAGATAAAACATGTCCTGTGGTCGAGGAACAGATGGAACTGTTTCAGAGGTGTCTTCCTTTGGTCGGTTCCTCCACGATCCAATCAACTGCCAGGATGAACAGAACTCTTGTGCTGCTCCTGTCTGTACGTGGACAGGTTGGGACACTTGTCCTTTCTGTGCAGTTGGTTCCTGGTCCATGGCCTTCACAACGTTGACTAGTTTCTCTGGTATTCCGTAGTGTCTCCTGAGTTTCCAGAGTGTTGGAGCGGTTTGTGTCATCAAATGCTTTTGGACAGTAGTTGAAGTGGACTAATCCAGGCAGGTTCCACTCTACAGACTGTTCCACCAGGATCCACTGGGTGCTCTGGGACCAACACCTGACCTGTTCTGGTCAAATCCAGCCTGGTTGAACCCAGCTGGTCCTCTGCTGCTGGTTTGATCCTCTCTGATAGAGTTCTAGTGAAAATCTGTCCAGGTGTGGACGAGAGTGTTCTGCCTCTGGAGTCGTTCCCTTTGCTTTGGTCTGCCTTCTTTGGAAACTTGTCCAGGTGTCCTTCCTTCCTTCCATCCTTCCATCCTTCCTTCCAATCCTTTGGTATTTCTTCGTTGTCTTCAAACACATGTTCCATGGGCGTTGTTTTAACCCTTTCATGCACAGTGGTCACTCCAGTGGACATTTATTCTCCAGCTGTTCTCTTGTATATTCATGGATTGTATTGTTTTAGTTCCATATCAGCCAACACAGTGGACACTTAAATGCATCATCCCATACACTGCAATACATTCCATTGCTGTAACTTTGCTGTTCTTGATAAACTTGATCTGCAGGAACATGTTTGAGTGTAAATCAATTCCTTGTTATTGTTATGAGGAGTTTTTTTTAAACAAAAAGTGTTTTTTTTTGCATATTATCTCCATAAATTGAGTAGTAACCGATATTAGAGTATGTTAAAACGTGAGATTTGCAGCATTTTAATACATTTTTTTTTCATAGTTTTCACACAGTATATCAGTAAATATATTTCTTTGCTTCAAAAATTAAACTCATGGTGTCCAGCTGAGTGGATATTTTTGCAATTCCATGAAAATCGGTTCATAAAAAATTCAATCGCAGTGGTTTTTTTAATCATGCCTTAGGACGAATAATAACACAAAAAAATTCTTGATTTACGCATGAAAGGGTTAAAGGTTGTTTCTATTATGTTTCAGACTTGGTGACAAATCTGATCATCAGGGTGGTGGTCCTGGTCTCGGCTCTGCTCATATTTGATCTTTGCCTCTTCTTCTTCTATAAGGTACGTTCACATCTGTCCTCAGTGGATCCATTGGACTTCAGACTGAGTCTCACACATCGGTCTGAACTGGACATGTGTGCTGCCATGTTTTTTCCAGGTCTCCGTGAAGCGGATCCGAATGAAGGCGGAGACAAATGCGATGAGAGTTGTGGAAGAAACCTCCCATTTGTAGAGTCCCAGTGGTTCAGTGTGAGTCCAGCTGATATTTGGATCGGATCAGCAGTTTCACAGCTGAACCAATAAACGCCTTCATTCTGTTCGGACGCTTCAACATCCATCAGCGTCTCAGCTTCTATTCAGAGTTTATACGCATGTAAATACGGCTTCATTCTGATCATATTCTGAGTTGTTTTTGAAAATAGTTTTTACTCAGAATAGTCCAAAGAGTTCTTCACTCTGTGTATGATGCTTTTATTCAAACAGTAGAACAACATTTAGACTGAAATATGACTTTTTATGTGTAAAAAAAAAAACAGACTTTGATTCCCTGGGCGTGATGCTAAAACTCCATCCATGGTTGACTGAGGAGTTGAATTGTGGGTAAAAATTGTGTGTAGATTGATGCTTCCTGTGTAAATTCCACCATTTGTCCAAATGTGGACTGAACGGAAACGCCAGCATTTGTCCAACGACGGACCGACCTGCTGAGATTAGATCTGATCACTCTGTCACCACTTGGAAATGGAAACGGAGAAAAGCTTCTGTTTGTGTTTGATTGGAGTTTGATTGGATCTGTGAGTCAATAAAAGTCTGGAATAAATTAATCTGATTTCAATAAAAACAGGATTTGATTGGACGGTTGTTGTTTGATTGACACAGTTTTGACATTGATGTGATGGATGCTGGTGATAACAGACATCTAAGTCTAAATAATCCAGACTGAAAGGGTCAATGAAATCCCATTCCACAGAAGAAGTGTCCACAAGAAGTGAAGATGGAAGACCCACAAACCACATGACAGTTCAAATATCAGAATATTAGCAATTATTGGGAAAGTCATAGAATTACTGAGCACATGTCCCTTCTATCTGCTGTATTTCTATCTGTTGTATTTCTGTCCGCTGGATTTCTATCTGCTGTATTTCTATCTGATGTATTACTATTTGTTGTATTTCTATCTGCTGTATTTCTATCTGATGTATTTCTGTCTGTTGTATTTCTATCTGCTGTTTTTCTGTTTGCTATATTTCTATCTGCTGTATTTCTCTCTTTTGTATTTCTATGTGTTCTATTTCTATCTTCTGTACTTCTATGTTGTATTTCTATGTGTTGTGTTTCTATCCGTTGTATTTCTGTATGTTGTATTTCTATCTGCTGTATGTCTTTCTTTGGTATTTCTATCTGCTGTATTTCTATCTGTTGTATTTCTATCTGCTGTATTTCTGTCTGTTGTATTTCTGTCTGTTGTATGTCTATCTGCTTTATTTCTGTCTGTTGTATTTCTATCTGCTTTTCTTTCTGCTGTATTTCTATCTGCTGTATTTCTATCTGTTGTATTTCTATCTGCTTTTCTTTCTGCTGTATTTCTATCTGTTGTATTTCTATCTGTTGTATTTCTATCTGCTGTATTTCAAGGTCAAGGTAGATTTGTTTTGCAGTCTAGGTGATTGCCTTGGCGTTACAACAACACATACATTAAACATGTAAGACAGGCACTGGATCACACTTACAGACAGGACAAAAAGACAGGACAAAAAGTGCCCAGTGTTCCACCATTCATCTGTATAGCAGCATGGAGAAGTAAAAAAATAAAATAAATAAGATGCAATAAATAAAAACAAGATGCAATAAAACACCATAAAAACCAGAAAAGATAAAATAGAAACAATGTGGGATAAAAACCAGGATAAGAACATAACATTAAAAATGTTTAAAAATTTGAAGTCACAATGATAATAAATAGAGCAAAGAAATGGAATAAATAACTAAAAAAGTTAGTAAAGTGCCATGTCACTGTTTCTTCTTGAGCTCAGTGACGGCGACAGGAACAGCTGTTTTTATAAACGCTGTGTCCTGAACCTGGGACTAAGAACCTCCGTCCAGAGGAAAGGAGCTGAACTTCACCTGGTAAAGGATGGAGTCATTGTTCAGAACTGATGGAACCATCAGAACCATCCTCTGGACCTGTTTAGTGGACAGGGAGGAGGGACCAGACTGGGACTGACCAATCAGGCGACTGGACCATCTGACTGTTTGGTTCAGTGAGTTTCTCTGAAACTGAGGTCTGAGCGAACCACAGCACCAGACAAAAAGAGAAAACAGACTCAATAAAAGAACGATAAAACACAGTTCAAATGGTTGGGTCCATGTGGAAGTGTTCCAGTTTCCTAAGGCAGTGGAGGCGCTGATGGTCCTGTTCACACACATCTGCAGTTTTCACTAAAACTCAGTTTTTCATCAGTTATCGTCCCAAGGTATTTGTCTGAGTGCACTTGCTCTACAGTCTGACCTTTAATTACAGTGACTCCGTGCCTGTCCTGTTTTTTCCTAAACTCGATGATCATATGTTTTGTTTTAGATCAGTTCAGGTGAAGGTGGGACTCCTCACACACTGGACCCAGTCATCAGTGACAGGACTGGACTGGTCTGCCCCTCTGTGAGCAGGCTGACAATGACTGAGTCATCAGCATACTTAATGATGCTCCTGTTTTCACATTCACTCTGACACACATTTGTGTAGAGAATGTAGAAGAATGGAGACAGGACCCAGGCTGGAGGAGAACCAGTGGAGGAGAACACTGGGTCTGACAGAACCCCATTCATTCTCACTCTGGGACCTGTCTGTTCAAAAGTCTAAAGTCCAGCCCATCAGGTTTTTACTGATCTTAAACTGTTCTAAAAGCCTTTTAATTAAACTGTGGGGCTGGATTGTATTAAAAGCGGCGGAGAAGTCTATAAATAAAAGCCTTGCAGATGCCCCTTTACCCTCCACATGTTTAAAAATCCTGTTTAAAAGGGTCAGTGTGGCGTCTTCCACTCCTCTGTTGGGCCTGGATGCAAACTGCATTGGATCCAGCTCATGTTCAGTCTCCTTTAAAATCACAGTCTTAACCAGCTTCTCAAAGACGTTCATGACTACTGAAGTCAGAGCGACAGGCCTGAAGTCATTTAAAGTTTTTGGACGGCTGGACTTAGGGACAGGGACCACCACAGCATCCTTCCAGGGAGTGGGCACATGCTGTGTCTGCAAGGATTTATTAAAATAAACTGAAATACAGGACTGAGTTCATCAGCACAGGATTTAATCAGACCACCTCTGCTGTTGTCAGGACCCTGGCTCTTGTTCATCTTCACAGAACTGAAGGCCTTTGTGACATCGTTCAGTTTAATGGTAAAGTGCTGACTGTCCTTCAGGTCCTGTTTCAGCTCTAAAATGTCTTTACTAAAATCAAAAGAATTAAAACAAACATAAAAACTGTTAAGAGCATTCGCAAAATCTCTGTCTGAATTAAAACAGTCTAAAATGGTCTGCCTGCTGGTTTGAGGATTTTGAAGGCCTGCGATGGTTTTCATACATGTCCACGCAGAACCTAGATTGTTTGCAGCCATCTTATTTTCCAGAGCGGTTTTAAACTGTTGTTTTGCTTCAAAATCTCAGTTTTCAGTTCTCTGGTGGCTGACTGAAGGTCAGAGACAGCCCCTTCTTTCAAAGCCAATCTCTTGTTCTTCAGACAGGTTTGAACATTTTTTGTGACCCATGGTTTGTTGTTAGGGTACACTTTAATACGCTTATGAGGTAGAATCATGTCTTTACAGAAAACGACATAAGAGCTGGTGACGTCCACCAGAGCGTCCAGATCATCCCCACAAGACTGAGTAAAAACGTCCCAGTCCGTACATTTAAAACATTCCTGCAGGAGAACACAGACTCCTCTGACCACATCTCCATGTCCTTAGTCCTTATTTTCTGTCGTTTTAAAACAGTCTGATAGGTGGACAGGAGATGCACACAGCTGTGGTCAGCAGATCCAAGAGGAGGAAGAGGGAGGGATTTAGAAGCATCCCCCCGACCCATAACACAGGTCCAATGTTTTATCCCGTCTGGTTAAACAGGATATATACTGGTAAAAGTTTTTCAGGGTTGTTTTCAGACAGACGTGGTTCAAATCCCCCATTATAAAGGTGGGGGCGTCGGGGCAGAGGGACTGCAGCCTCTGTGATGGCGCTGCAGGCAGAGGGGAGAACTGATAAAAGTTCTATGTATGGCGTGCAGTCCCGGAGTCCCGATCCAAACGAAATGGAACTCCAAATCCGTCGACTGATAGGTCGGTGTCCTGGTCCTGCTCCGTCAGCCACGTTTCGGTGAAGGCCATCACACCGCAGTCCCTGAAGTCCTTCTGGAACCTGGCGTTCCCCTGGAGTTCATCCCTCTTGTTCCTCAGGGAGCGGACGTTTCCCAGGATGCCAGAGGGCAGAGGGGTCCGGCTGAGCTGCTGTCTCCTCAGGCGTACTTTGACTCCTCCGCGTCTCCCTCTTTTTCTCCTCCTCTTGTCCCTCATTCTGTTAAAATCTTTCAATATAAAATCCGTTAACCGTGGGGTGAGGTCTGTACCACCATCTGATCAGTTCAGCAGTATCAGCTGTTCTGGGTGTAAACAGTCCTCAGCTGACTCACAGCCACACTCACCTCACAGGTAACAAACCAGCAAAGTCAAAGTCCAAACATGATCAAATAAAAGGAATCCATGGCGTTAGTGGAACCAAGAGCACCTTAAAAACCGACACTCGACCAAAAAGTAAAAACACAAGAGCACATAAAAACACTTAAAAAGGACAAACACAGGATGCCAAAACGCCAAAACTCTCACTTGCTGCCGGTCGCTGCGTGCGCATGCGCCCAGAGAAAGACCAGAGCCCAGTGGCATGTTCATTGGCATGTTGGTCATTTTTGCACTTTCAACATTTCACCTCAGTTTGGTTTTAACGAAGGTAAAGTGTCTGAGCTTTCATCAGTGTCTGTGATTACTGAGTGTCCCCAGGAGGTTAAGACCCTGCACATGGAGGGCTGGGACAGACCCAGGTCATCATTGTTGTCAGATCCCTCAGTGTTGGGATGTCTTTCATTTGGGTGGTGTTGCATTGTGGCGTTGGGTTGGAGAAGTAAGAGCATCTGGAATGAGATCAACCACAAACAGGAGTCCTGCTCGGTCCACACTGTAAAAAATATGTAATTTAACTGAATTTTCACCATTTATTTGACAGTTTTTTCCTGTATTTTCCAGATACAGGAAAATATCAATGAAATGATAAAACCAGACTGTGATTTTCCATGTCAAATGGAAAATAACACAAAAAAAAAAAAAAAAAAAAAAAAAAACTGGAACTGTGAATAACCAGAAAATTTCCATTTTTTTTAAAGAATTTTTTTCTTTTTTCACAGAAAAATAGTTTAAAATACATTTGCAAATGTATCACAATTTCACAAATATTTTTTTTTATTTATGAGATTAAACTGTTAATTTAAAGTTTAATACTGTAGAAAAAATAATTAAAACCAGATAAAATTACTGACAATTAACGGTAACAGAAGTATTTGTTCTGTCAGTTTAACCAGACTTGTTTGTTAATTGACAAATATCTTGTGTAATTACAGGAGGTTTCACAACAAAAATGTTGAATAAATGTATTTTTGTGAATGTATAGAGAATATGCAGAATCTCCCTCCTGCCTCTTCCATTTTGTCCTCTGCTAAGTTAACTCCTCTTCCCCTTAAAAGTCCTCTTCCTGCTCTGAACAGCTCTCACCTTAGGAGCTCTCTTAAGGGCTAGGATTCTTTAGGAATAGCTTTTATCTTCACTAGGATCAACTCTTCCTTTTTAGGAGAAATTGTAAGAAAACATCATGATTCTAAGAATGTTCTTAGAATTTGGAAACTAGGAGCACCTCTGCACTAAGAACCTTTAGGAATACAGGCCCTGATCCAGAATGCACATGTGAAAAGGATAAGTTGAGGGATAATATTGTAAAAATTGCACTTATTTTTTTTAAAAAGTTTTTTGATTTAAATTTCAGTTTTTTTCAGCTTATTCACTTTTTTTGGGATAGTTTATAAAAGTAAGTATTTCATCATTTAATTGGTGTTTTTTTGCACTGAAACAAAGACAAAAGTTTGGAGTTGTCATTATTTCTAGTTTATTCTGTTATTTTACTGATTGGGTCCACTGCAGATCAGATCAGGCTGAATGTGGAACCTGAAAGAACAGGAGTTTGACACCTCTGCTCTACTGTGTACTTTTGGAGTAATCATACTCCAAAATCACTTCCAGGCTACAAATGTGTGTAGGTCTGAAATAGAGTAAAAGACTAAATTCAGTGATGAATAAAATTAATTTTTCCAATCAGTACCTTAAGAATTTGGTATTTGTGGTATTAGTACTTCATAAATTAGTAGCACAACTCCTATGAACTACTTTTACTGTGTACTTTTGGAGTAATCATACTCCAAAATCCCTTCCGAGTTACTTTTGGAGTGAATAAATTATTTTTTTATTAATTTTATTCATTGTTGAATTTAGTCTTTAACACTATTTCAGATGAACCAAACAACCGAACTGAGACCACTTGGAAGAGGTGGTCTACTATTACTACTATTACTAGTACTACCACTTATGCTATTACTATTACTAGTACTAAACTCTTTGTGAACTTCTCTGTAAAACATTATTTCCTCAGACTAAGATGGACATTTCCCACACAGTGGAATGGAATCCAGACTAAATGTGCCCCCCCCCCCCAGCACACAGAAGGGCTTGTGTCTGATGTTCCTCCAGCTGCATCATCTCATCCACAGAGGACGCAAATCTACAAGTGTGAGAAACAACAGCACACTGAACTGAGGAGACAAACATCCAACAGAGAACAGGAAGAGGAGCTTTACAAACAGGACCTGCTGCATTCCAGGTGGACGTCTACCATCTACTGTGGCAGTGCGTTGTGTCAGTGAAGTGTCCTTCCTGTCATAGTCCATGGGTCACTGGGGCTCATGTCCTTCACTGTCCGTATAGTGCTGCATTCAGGGACTCCACCTGGATACAAACACACACACATTCTCAAATTAGACACCAGCATTAGTTGGATTACAGATGGTTTAAACCTCAGGTGTCAAACATGCGGCCCGGGGCCCAAATCCAGCCCACCAAAGGGTCCAATCTGGCCCTTGGGATGAATCTGTGAAATGCAAAAATTACACTAAGATATTTACAATCCTTTTAGTTCAGGTTCCGCATTCAGACCAATTCAATCTCCAGTGGGCAGGATTCAGTCAAATACTATCATAAGAACAAATTTTTCTCTTTGTAAATGTAAATATTTTCATGTATTTACACTAAAACAAAGTATAATTTCGCAAAAAATGTGAATAACCTGAACAAAAATATGAACAACCTGAAATGTCTTAAGAGAAGTAAGAACAAATTGAACACTATTCTGTCTGTTACTAATTGTTTTGTGTGTTCGTAGATCCACTGTGATCTGTCAGATATAACGCACATGTGTAAATGATAAACTGAGGCAGAATAGTGTTAAAACTGCACGTGTTTTTCTTAAGATACTTCAAGTTGTTCACGTTATTCAAATTGTTAAGGAAATGATGAAGATGTAAACATGATCATAATGTAATGTTACTTTTTTCACTGGTATTATTTGACTGGTCCGGCCCACTTCAGGTCATATTGGGCTGAATGTGACCCCTGAACTAAAATGAGTTTGACAGCCCTGGTTTAAACAATGACGGTCTAACTCAGGGCTCTCAAATTCATTTTAGTTCAGTTCTACATTCAGCCTATAAAGTGGGCCGGACCAGTCAAATAATATAAATAAAAGGATAAGAACTTATAAATAATGTCACTCCACAGCTTTTTTTCTGAAAAAAGTCAAATTCCGTAATGAAAATGTTTACATTTACGAACCGTACTTGAACATAACATGAACAAATATGAACCTGAAAATTCTTAAGAAAAGTAAGTGCAATCTGAACAATATTATGCCTTAGTTTATCATTGACACATGTGCATCACAACGTACAGATCATAGTGGATCTACAAATACAGAAAATATTTAATAACAGGCAGAATATTGGTACAATTTCACAGACTTCTCTAAAGAAATTTCAGGTTATTCACATTTTTTGTAAAAAGCTAGTCTGTAAATGTAAACATTTTTGTGTAATTTTACTTTTTTTATACAACAACAACAAAGAAAGAAATTTGTAGTTTTCATTATTTATAGTTTATTATGATAGTATTTTACTGGTTCTGACCCACTTGAGATTGAATTGACCTAAAATGATTGGAAGATCCTTGATTGTTAATATCTTCAGTGTAATTTCTGCATTTCACAGAATCATCCCAGGGGCCACATTGGACCCTTTGGTGGGCCAGTTTTGGCCCCCGGGCCACATGTTTGACACCTGTGGTCTAAGTCAGTGCCATTCAAACAGAGGTTGGTGTATGTCCAGTATGTGTTGCTGCTGTCATATGTTCCAGCTCTGACTTTGTCCATGTATCTGTGGCATGTATGTGTGGAAGTGAGGCCCACTGACAGAGCTACTGATGGGACTGGAAACATCTGCTGGGACATTTGGCCTGTCAGCACACACCACAAATACCAGTTATATGGAGCAGGATTGTCTACGTTCAAATGTTTGTCTTGTCCCGAAGAAAATTAGAAAAAAACAAAACTAAAATGAAAATAAACCAGAACATTGCTCGTTACGTATTTTGATTTTGAAAGTCTTGTGTGTTGCATCTCTGCTCCTATACGTTAATTTAAAATGTCTAATGATGTGCACTGTGTTGTATTTGAATGGATTTGTCCTCTTGCCTACATATCCCCATGATTTTTGTGTTGATTTTATTTATGTTCATTTGTATTACTGTATTATTATCCTGGTTGAGAGTTTGTAATTTTTCACAAGTTGAATTAAAAAACAAACAAAAAAAAAAGACAGAAATGAATACAGTTTTGGAAATAATTATTAAAACTATGAGGGAAAAAGATGTGAAGTCAACACTTGTCATTTCTTTTGTGCAAACCTTAAATTAATGACAGAAAAAACGAAGATGTAACAAAATGAACATATTTATTTATGTAAAGAATGAAATGAAGTACGGAAAGTGCAGATTAGTGTGTGTAGCAGTTTGGCTGTATGTTTGTGTTTGTTCCAGTTGAAAACCGGCATCATTTGTAGTTTGGAAACATTTCAGTTCCAGCTGATTGAAACATGTGCAGTGCAAATGCATTCCTCTAATGCACTAATCTGACAGCCACAACCTCAAACAAGGGAGGGGATTCGCACAAATATGGAGACTAATTCAGCAAGTTGAATAAAAACAGTTTGGTGTATGTTGAACTTGTTAATCGTTAGTATTGGACAGAATCTGCAGCGGTCTGATTAGTTGAATATTTGACTAGAGCAGACCAGTCTGAAGCACACACACTGCACATACATGTATACATGCACACATGTTAGCTTTAGCCACCTTAGCTAATGTAGCCGCATTAGCTCCTGAGCACACGCAGACTGTGTGGAGTCCATGGGACTCATTGGATCTGTTCTGTTTCAACACTTATTTTCATGAAAACTACCCGCAGCTGCAGGTTCAAACGTGGGCTCCCACTGTTCCACAAATGTTCAGTCCAACTTTTCGCCGTTAGCTTGGAGCTTCTGTCCGGTTAGCTACTGTTGTTATTGTTGTTGGCGGTGGCGACTCATTGCGCCTGCGCACAGTGAAGCCTTCCTCTCCCGTGAGTTTGACAAGACGTTACGTTGTCGCGCGGAAGTAAAAGCAGACACAATAACTTCAAACTAACATTTCCGGTTCTTCCTACAAAATAAAAGTTACATACCGTAGTAAAATCTCATCTTCACACACAGAATACAAATAGCATTTATATCCCAGCATGCTCTTTTTATAAAGATTATACAAATGAACTAAATGACATTTCCTAAACAAAATGCCTGTGAGTGCTAAAGTCATGTAAATACAGCAGTGTTCAGCTAGCACCATTAGCATTATGGTGCTAATTTCTTCCAAACTGAAATATTCAAATAACTGTGAAACTATTCCTCACATGTAGTCTACTTCTGTATATCAGCTGTAAAAGCAACACTGAGCTGCTCCATAGGGTTTATCTTAGCACAATTTATCTTAAATACAACAACTGCTCCAAGTGTATACCTCCATTCTGCGCATGTCCAAAGTGGGAACGTTCGTTTCCATCAACCGGATGTAGATCCATCACCAACTGATCCGACCAGAAACAAGTACAAAGGGTTCATCCATCTGCTTCAGCGGTTTGTGTCACATTTATTTTGTATTATTCATATTTCTATGTTGTGTACACTATAAATATGTAAAAACATGAGCGAACAGCAGCAGAACATGAATAAAAGCATTGTTTATGTCCTGTTGTTGTTGGTGAGTGTTTGCGCCTGCGCAGTGCAGTCTTCATCTCAGTTTCAGTGGTTCCGTCGTCTCGGTGCTGAAGTCTGCTGGTTGTTCTGGAACTACAAATGTGAGACACTTTGTGTCTGAAATAAACACTGAGAACAGATGGAGGAGGAAACACAAACTAGAGCTACAGCTTTATTTGATTCCAGACAGAAAGTGCATGCATTGAGAAGTTTAATAAGGAGATTACTGATTTATATGAAAAATATTGTGATAAGGTGATTTTGGTTTGTGGTGACTTTAACATTGATCTGTTGAAATGGAATGAACATGCAAAAACGGCAGAATTTGTAAATACTATGTTTAGTTTGAGTTCTCATCCTGTAATTACAAAGAGAGAAAGAGAGTAAGAGAGAGAGAGAGAGAGAAAGAAAGAGAAAGAGAGAGAAAGAGAGAAAGAGAGAAAGAAAGAAAGAACGAAAGAGAGAAAGAAAAAGAAAGAAAGAAAGAAATAGAAAGAGGAATAAAGAAAGAGAAAGAAAGAAAGAAAGAAAGAAAGAAAGAACGAAAGAGAGAAAAAGAAAAAGAACAAAAGAGAGAAAGAAAGAAAGAAAGAGACAGTGAAAGAAAAAAGACAGAGGGCCACCCATGGGTGGAGGGCAGGGGGGGCGCTGCTCCATCCCGGGCACTCAGGGCCTCCATACAGCCAAAGGCGCAAGGCGGGGGTCCGCCGGTGTCCTTGGGACAGCCAGAGGTGGAAGGTGGGGGGCCAACGGGGTCCTGGGCACAGCCGGAGGCCAGGGGCAGGGGGCCACCTGGGTCCTGCGAACAGCCGGAGGCGGAAGTTCGCCAGGGTCCTCTGTACAGCCGGAGGCAGAAGGCGGGGGGCCGCCGGGGTCCTTGGGACAGCCAGAGGTGGAAGGTGGGGGGCCGCCGGGGTCCTGGGCACAGCCGGAGGCCGGGGGCAGGGGGCCACCTGGGTCCTCCGAACAGCCTGAGGCGGAAGGCGGGGGTTCGCCAGGGTCCTCCGTACAGCCGGAGGTGGAAGGCGGGAGGCCGCCGGGGTCCTCGGGACAGCCAAAGGCGGAAGGCGGGGGGCCGCCGGGGTCCTCGGGACAGCCAAAGGCGGAAGGCGGGGGGCCGCCGGGGTCCTCGGGACAGCCAAAGACGGAGGGCGGGGGGCCGCCGGGGTCCTGGGCACAGCCGGAGGCTGGGGGCAGGGGGCCACCTGGGTCCTCCGAAAAGCCGGAGGCGAAAGGCGGGGGGCCGCTGGGGTCCTCGGGACAGCCAGAGGCGGAAGGCGGGGGGGCGCCGGGGTCCTGGGGACAGCCGGAGGCTGAAGGCGGGGGTTCGCCGCTCTGCTTCGGACGTACTCCTGGTACTTGCGGCTGGAGCGCAGACACCGCAGGAAAGAGCGTATGGGTCGTGGGATGCGGCTCTGCGCTGGACAGCCGGAGGCAGGGGTCTCCTCAGGAATGGGTGACAGAGCCTGAGGCCAACGAAGCAGGGGCCGGGTCCAACCTCGCAGGGTCTGGAAAACACACAAATCAAGTCAGCATTCAACCTTTTCACACTTTTTCATACAAATGACTCATTGTGATTTTTGATCTGTCCTGTTGTACTGCTGCACAGTTAGAGGAAATGGATTTTGGAATAAAGAACGGATTCACAACAAACTGAATGTGGAACAACAGAACTTTCAGAGACACATCGCACCGAGACACAAGTCCACAAATCCAGCAAGAGACAAACACCAGGAACTACATTTCCTTCAGGAAATGTGGGCGTCCAGTTTGATCTAAAACTTGTCACACTATTTAATCAATCTCTATTTTTATCAGTTTTACTTCCTTCTGAGTATTATTTACATCAATTCAGTGATTTTGGGTGATTTTTGCTTTGGTGTTTGTCTCAGTTTCATGTACCATTAATTATTCTTCTAAATATACCTCAGATTTTATTCAATGTCAGCCTTATTTTGAGTTTGATTAAATAATACGACAAGGTTTACATCAGTTTTTCATCACTTTTACTTCTGCTTTAAGTGTTATTTAAATAAATTTACTTCAGTTTTTCCTAATATCAGTCTTAGTTTTATCTCAGACTTTCCTGATTATTTAATAAATCTCTATTTTTTATCAGTTTTACTTTTCTTTTGAGTATTATTTGGGTAAATTGAGTAATTTTGTATGCAGGTTGATAGATATTTTTAGTAATCAGAGTAGCACACCTATAGTCTTAAATAACCAAATGCAGATCTGATGGGTAGTTTTAGTAATCACTAAAACTTATGAAAAATTACTAAACTTACTAAAAAGTTACTAAAACTACCCATCAGACCTGCATATTGGTATTTAAAACTATATGTGTTCTACTCTGATTACTTAAAATACTCAACAGACCTGCATATTGGTATTTAAAACTATAGGTGTGCTACTCTGATTACTCAAACTACCCATCAGACCTGCATATTGGTATTTAAAGTATAGGTGTACTACTCTGATTACTAAAACTACCCATCAGACCTGCATATGGTTATTTAAAACTATGGGTGTGCTACTCTGATTACTTAAACTACCCATCAGACCTGCATATTGTCATTTGAAACTATAAGTGTGCTACTCTGATTACTTAAAATACTCAAGATGGCGCCCTCCGTGGCAGACGTCTCTGTTTCACTCTCCCCCTTTCTTTTATTTATTGTTATCTTATTGTTCATATTGAACACACAGCGCATTTACGCTGTAAGTTACAGCAGAGAGACACTTTTAAACATCGGTAAAGTTCATCACGAACTTTCACTCAGCCTCTCGGACTTTAGCTTTCTTCTACGTCGGGAGGACGCAGCAGCCCGGGCACCTGATGCGCTGAGCAGCCGGAGAACAAAGCAGCTGAGACGGAAACGAGGCAAGAGGGGTGGCCTGCATGCTAGGCTAAAAGCTAGAGCTACCAGGCCACCACTACCAAGCCTGCTTCTAGCCAACGTCCGCTCTCTAGAAAATAAGATGGACGAGCTGAGGGCAAGAATAACAACCCAACGTGAGATCAGAGAGTGCTGAGTGCTCACTTTCACAGAAACCTGGCTTACGGAGGATATACCAGACTCGGCGATCCATCTGGAAACACACGCTACTTACCGAGGAGACCGGACATCAGCATCAGGTAAACATAGAGGCGGCGGCGTCTGTGTTTACGTAAATAAACGGTGGTGTTCAGATGTACGGATTATTGAGAAACGCTGCTCACCGGACATTGAGCTGCTGATGGTGAAATGCAGACCTTTTTATTTGCCTCGGGAGCTCAGCGCCGTGTTTTTAACAGCTGTTTACATACCACCACGAGCTAACGCTACTAGCGCACTGGGCTACCTGCATGACGTCATCAGCGAACAAGAGACCAAACAACCAGACGCTGTATTCATCATAACTGGAGATTTCAACGACTGCAACCTCAAAACTGTTCTCCCCAAATACTACCAGCACGTAAGCTTTCCTAAGAGGGAAAACAATACTCTGGACCACGCCTATAGCAACGTGAAAGGTGCTTTTAAGGCTGTCCCAAGACCCCATTTTGGAAAAGCTGACCACATGTCCATATTCCTGTATCCAACGTACAGACAGCTCCTCAAGCAAGCCCCCCCAGTAAGTACAGCAGTTAAAGTGTGGAATGAGGAAACTGATTTAGTACTTCAGGACTGCTTTAGCTGTACAAACTGGGATGTGTTTAGAACTGCAGCTGGGAGGGAAGTGTCATGTCTGCTCCCAGACTGTGTCTGTCTTTTATGTTTTCTCTGTCATTTCCTGTTTTATTTTGTTAAGTTTCCCTCTTGTGTCATGTCTGGTGTCTTTACTTCCCCTCCTTGATTGTTTCACCTGCTCCTGATTACCTGACTCCTCCCAGATTATCTCCACCTGTGTCCAATTGTCTTCCCACCCTCTTGTGTATTTAAACCCTGTGTTTTCCCCTGTTTCTTTGCCAGTTTGTGTTCTACCTTTGTGTGCTCACTTACCAGCGTTTTTGGATACCTGTCAGTCTGTCTGCCCGTTCTTGACCCGTTTTGCCTTCCGACCACCGATTCTGCCTGTTCCTTGTCTGCCTGCTCGTCTGGTTCTGACCTGGTTCGTACTTCGACTTCTGATTCTGCCTATTCCCTGACTACCTCAGCCTCCAACGTGTTACCTTGTGTTTTGACCCTCGCCTGGACCCTGACCGTGAGTAGCCTTTCCCTCATGTTCCGTTGCCTCCTGAATTGCCCTCCTGTGTATGACCTGGCTTGTTTTTTGACAATCCTCTGTTTTGCCCTAGTCGGGGTGTTGACGGGAATCCTCCGGCTCGGCCGTGCTGACCATCCATATTCCCCGTTCACAGCCCGGACGAAGAGTCCAGAATCACACGCCTTCACAGACGTGTTAACTATTTTGTGCTGTGTTTTTACTACTGTGATTGTGTTTAATAAACACTCTCAATTGGTCATCTGCATTCTGGTCTTGCATTTGGGTTCAGCCTTTGTACTAGTCCCATTACAGGAAGACTGTACTGTTGATCTGGATGAATATGCTTCTGCGGTTACTGGCTACATTAGCACATGCATAGAGACTGTCACCACCACAAAGCACTACAGAAAATACCCCAATCAAAAACCTTGGATAAACTGTGATGTAAGGGCCAAGTTACTTGCACGTTCGTCTGCATTTGTCTTTGGCACCACTGAGGAATACAAAAAGGCCAGATATGACCTGAGGAGAGCCATCAGAGAGGCCAAAAGACAGTACAGACAGAAGCTGGAGGGCTACTATTCCACCCCAGACCCCCGACGCATGTGGGCGGGGCTTCAGCACATCACAGAGTATCGACAAAGGAGCAGAGCAACTACATCCAGCCAAACCACACTGCCAGATGAGCTGAATGAGTTCTACGCTCGCTTTGAAGGTCAAAACTCTGACCAGCAGAGAGGGACGCTGGGCATGAGGAGCACACAGGACTCACCTCTCATGGTGACATCAGCAGATGTGCGCAGGGTTCTGAGTAAAACAAATCCACGAAAAGCAGCAGGCCCAGACAACATCCCAGGCCGTGCACTCAGGGTTTGCTCATCAGAGCTAGCTGATGTATTTGCTGACATATTCGACCTGTCCCTTGCACAAGCCTCTGTACCCACCTGCTTTAAGTACACCACCATAGTGCCCATACCCAAGAAAAGTCATGTGACCTGCTTAAATGACTATCGCCCCATAGCACTCACCCCAATCACAATGAAGTGCTTTGAAAGGATAGTCATGACCCACATCAAAAAAAGCATCCCGGACACTGTGGACCCTCTACAGTTCGCATACCGCCAGAACCGGTCCACCGATGACGCAGCCAACACTGCCATTCACACAACCCTTTCACACCTAGAGGGACAGGACACATATGTCAGAATGCTTTTTATAGACTATAGCTCAGCATTCAACACAGTTAGCCCCCACAAACTCACAGACAAGCTCCTCACACTTGGACTGAAACCCTCCCTCTGTAACTGGGTGCTGAACTTCTTAACAGACAGACCTCAGTCAGTCAGAGTCCACAACCGCACATCCAGCTCAAGAACAGTAAGCACTGGGATACCACAGGGATGTGTGCTGAGTCCGCTCCTCTACATGCTCTTCACCTATGACTGTGTGGCCTCCCAGAACAACACCAGCATCATTAAATTTGCGGATGACACTACAGTCATTGGCCTGATCACTGGTGGGGTTGAAACATCATACAGAAGAGAGGTGGCAGACCTGGTGACTTGATGTCACGACAACAACCTTCATCTCAACACAGACAAGACCAAAGAGATGATTATTGACCTAAGAACAAGGGAAAAGGAGCCACACAAACCCCTGTATATTGACGAGACTGAGGTGGAGAGGGTGAAAACCTTCAAGTTTCTTGGCACTTACATCAGCGAGGACCTCACCTGGTCTCAAAACACCCAACAAATTATCAAGAGGTCCCAACGGAGACTGTACTTTCTGAGAAGACTGAGGAAATTTGGCATGTCAACCAAAATCCTCAGCTGCTTCTACAGATGCACTATCGAGAGTGTCCTCACCGCCTCCATCACAGTCTGGTACGGAAACTGCACAGCACAAAACAGGAAGGCACTCCAGCGGGTGATCAAGACTTCACAGCACATTACTGGGGCAGCCTTCCCCTCACTGCAGGACATTTACAAAACCAGAGTCTTACGAAGAACACACAACCTGATCAGAGACAGTACACATCCACAACACTCACTCTTCACACTCCTACCATCAGGCAGACGTTACAGGAGTTTGAAGTCTAAGACCACAAGGCTGGCAAACAGTTTTTACCCACAGGCCATCAGGCTTCTCAATGAATCACTTAAACATCCCCCACACAACACAAGCACATACTGATGCACTGAACACTCTACTGCTGGTTTTCTAATTGTTTTACTGTTTTAATTATTTTATAGTTGATTTTTATTATTGCTATTGTTTCCCCTACTCTTATTCATTTTTTTAGTGTGTTGTGTTTTTTTAGGGAGATGAACAGAATAAGAATTTCATTGCATAGTATAACTACCTGTTCTGTTGTGCATATGACAATAAAACTCTTGAATCTTGAATCTACTCATCAGACCTGCATATTGGTATTTAAAGTATAGGTGTGCTACTCTGATTACTCAAACTACCCATCAGACCTGCATATGGTTATTTAAACTATAGGTGAGCTACTCTGATTACTTAAAATACTCATCAGACCTTCATATTGGTATTTAAACTATAGGTGTGCTACTCTGATTACTCAAACTACCCATCAGACTTGCATATGGTTATTTAAAACTATAGGTGTGCTACTCTGATTACTTAAAATACTCATCAGACCTGCATATTATTATTTGAAAGTATAGGTGTGCTACTCTGATTACTTAAAATACTCATCAGACCTGCATATTGTTATTTAAACTACAGGTACCCTTCTGTGGTCTTCATATTTCCTGGTTAAGTAGAGTAAACAAACAGATATTAGCATGTTTTGTGCGTACCGGTTTGGTAATCTGATCCAGTCTGACACAGGTTTCCATTAGTTTGTCCTGTTTTCATCCTGTTCTCAGTGTTATCTAGGTGACATGACTGGTATAAAAGGACTGTTGTTCTTACCTTTGCCATGGCGGAAAACTTCCTCCCGGTCGGTCCGGGTCCGGATCCGGGTCCTGGTTCTTCGACGCTGTCTGGTCTTGGTCCTGGTCCTGGTCCTGAAGTTTTCGTCTGTGGCTCCTTTTGTCGGTGTTTTGTAAGTGTTTTGTCTGTTAGCTTAGTACAGTACTGTCCTACACTGCTACTACTGTGGCTAGCTCACATGGAAAAGGGAAGAAGAAGAACCGTCCACTCTTACATTCTGTCCAGTAACCTGGCAACGGGGATGCACGCGCATGTTTCAAATGCTGTGTGTGTGTGTGTGTGTGTGTGTGTGTGTGTTTGGGGGGGTCTCGGTCGGGTCCGTCCTCCTTATAATACTATGAGGGTATGGGCCGGTGTGGACCTAATGCGGGCTCACCAACCCGGTGCACGCGCGTCAGGTGTGCTGTGTCCAAACTTGTTCGTGTGTGCCTCCATGTTCACCTGTGGTCTCCAAATGTGTTTAAAGCCTGCAGGCCGTCTGCAGCACACTCACCAGTGCTGGTAGTGCAGAGAAAATGCGCTGGGCTTCCGCGCCAACAGTGTGGATCAACAGCGCGTGTCCTCTGGTCCTCCATCTTGTCGGCTAAAGCTAGCATGTAGCTGTCAAACATACGGATCCAGGATTCAAAAGGAACCGTGGGCACACCCGGAGTCTGGAAAAACGCCGGAGGTGGCGATATCCCGAACAAAGCCATACCTCGTCGCTAATATGTTGTGTTGTACAGAAGGAAAAAAGACAGGAAGGCCGAAGGAGCAGAGGAGGACATGTATGTTTACTCCAGTCAACAGTCACCTGCAGATCACCTACAGCAGATATGTGCTCATATGCGACACCTACTGGTAGAAAGATGGAACAGCAGATATAGCACTGCACCACAGGTTCAGAAGAACATGTTCCATCGCATTGTTTTTTTCAGGTCTAAACAGGAATAAAAACACTCAGGAAAAAAAAAGTCTTGATTAAGTTTGTCATAATTCATCATGAAAGGGTTAAAGCAGTGTTTGTTTTTTAGCACCGCTGTTTTCCATTCACATCCTCCCAAACTGAAATCAGCTTCAAACACATGAACTTCAAACACACACAAAGTGACTGAAAAAGGAGGAGTGTGTTCACAGAGTTGAATGGAAGTGTGGACGGCAGCAGCGCTAACTAAGACGTCTGGAAATAAATGTTGGATGGGACGAAGTTTCACAAATCTAGACTGAAATATTTGGTGACAGTGGTCTGCAGCGCTGCTTGTTCCAGCTTATTTCAGTGTTTTTCCTCAAAACACCACTTGATTTCATATGATATACCTGCATGTTTTCATGCAGCTTTTCAGCTCTGTGTGTGGAACAGTCCGTTCATGGGAAAATGATGTTTTTCAGGTTGATGAATGACATCTATAGCATGTTGGAGAAAAGTATGTTATTGAAATGGAAATGTAATGTGTGCACAAAGTTAGATGAACAACTGAAACCATTTTCTTTGGGATAATAATTCAAGCATTTCTGAGTCTGGAACGGCCCCTGAACCAAACTAAAGAAGCCCTTCTGCCAACACAGAACCACTATATGTACTGTACAGCAGGTTTCCTCTGGTCACCTTGAACCCTTTCATGCATAGTGGTCACTATACTGGACAGTTGTTCTCCAGCTGTTCTCTTGTATGTTCATGGCTTTAGTTGTTTTAGTTCCATATCCTCCTGAGACCCAGCAATGCTTTTGTCCTCTGTAGGGACAAAGGTTTGACACTTTTAATAAATAAAAATACTGTTCATTGCAAAGGACATTCCATTAAAAACTAAATCAATGAAAATCATTTTTAAAATGTATCTGAAAAAACTTGCATTTTGCAGTTTCCAATCAAGATGACTGTTTAATGTAAAAAAGCTAAAGATTTTCACTTTCCTGGATCTGAAGAGGATTTCATCCAACACAGTGGACGCTCATGCATCATCTACACTGATATTCAGACCAGTACTGTAACTGTGCTGTTCTTGATAAACCTGGTCTGCACTAACATGTTTGAGTCTAAATCAACAGCTAATTTTCTCAAAAAAAAAAAAGTTGTTTTTTTTTTATTTATTATCTCCATGAAATGAGTAAAAACTAGTGTTAGAGTAGGATAAAATGTGAGAGAAACATCAGATTAGGTGCATTAAAAATGTTTTTATTTCATAGTTTTCACACAGTTTATCACTTTCTGATGATGGTTTTAAATATATGTGTCTTTGCTGCAAAAATTGAACACATGGTGTCCAGCTGAGTGGAATTTTTGGTAACTCCATGAAAAATAGATTCATAAAAATATTCAGTCGCATTGTTTTTTTTTGTTTGTTTGTTTTTTGGTTTTTTTCATGCCTAAATAGGAATAAAAACACTCAGGAAAAAAATCTTGATTAAGGTTCTCATAATTCATGCATGAAAGGGTTAATTATCAGCACTTGAATGTGAACTCAGCTGAACCTGGGAACTGTCTTTTACACTGGAGTGAGTGACTGGTGTTGCAGAGACAGGTAGTTGTTTGTGTTGGAGATCTGCTAAATCTGTTTCCTCTTGAATGGATCTCATCTGTCCCCCAGAAGGTCCACGTGATAATGCAGAATACCTAATGGGGTTGGTAGAAATATTAGATAGTTTTTGTCAACTTGGCATGGGGGTTGCTATTGAAGTTGCATTAACAACGTCCCAGAGTTTTATGTCAGCGCAAACTTGAGCAGGAATCAAAGGTCCCTGATTGCTCAGCTGCGTACAGGAATCCTTCCCTTGGCTTTAGAAACTGGGAGATTGACCCAAACCCCAGAAGAAAACAGACTTTGTGGACTGTGTGATTTGGGGGAAGTGGAAAATGAATCCCGTTTTCTTTTGTATTGTCCTTTATATGATGAACTGAGAGCCTCTGTGTTTGATGACATTTTTATTATTTTTGATCTGTTCTGGAGCACTGATGATGACCAGATGAAATGGTTGTTTAGTTCTAATGGATTTAAATTAGCATTATTTGTTTGTAAAGCCTGGAAAAAGTGGCAGATATGTTTGTTTAAATAGGTCAGTATTTTGTTTTGTTGATATACTGTGCCTATTGTCTGGTATGTGATCTTTGCTTATTATTTTTGGTGTCTTCTAAGCCCATGGAAGGGCTGGGCATGTCTGTATGCAAGACACAAGAATAAAAACATTCATTCATTCCCAACTATGGAACTTTGTAGGATTAAAAACAGAATGCCTGTTTCAGTGGAGCAGGTGCTTTTTAATGCACTGTAGTGTTCTTTGGTTGTGTTTTTTTGGGGGTATTTTTTCTGTTTTTGTGCACGTTAACAAGGGTTATCTTGTGTGAGAATCCAAAAGTACACTGTAGATTTTAAAGTGAAAAAAAAAGAAAACACAAGAGGAGAAATCTTGTGGTATCAATGAAAAGAATCACCAGCTTTTAAAAAAAGTCACTTTTTTTTGTTCTTGCTTTCTGAGAGCAAAGCACAATTGGCATTAACATGGGGCGGCCGTGGCTCAGTTGGTAGAGCAGGTCGTCCAATAACCGAAGGGTTGGCGGTTCGAATCCCGCTCTGTCCTAGTCAGTCCGTTGTGTCCTTGGCCAAGACACTTCACCCTCCTTGCCTCCAGTGCCACCCACACTGGTGTATGAATGTTTGGTGGTGGTCAGAGGGGCCGTAGGCACAAAACGGCAGCCATGCTTCTGTCAGTCTGCCCCAGTCTGCCTGCAAGTGTAGTTTACCACCACCAGAGGGAGAATGTGAGAGCGAATCAATAATGTAACGCGCTTTGGGTGTCTAGAAAGGCGCTATATGAATCCAATCCATTACTATTAATAAGTCAAGTTTTGAACTAAACAAATGATAGATTAATAAATGTATTGTGTTGATGTTTCTGTTTTTGGAACATATACTGTAGATACATGCAAGTCAGAACTAAACATGGAGAATCAGCGTTCAGTTTCTATGCTCCATATATCTGGAACAAACTACCAGAAAATATCAGGTCTGCTGAGAGTCTGAGTTCTTTTAAGTCAAGGAGAGCCTGGGAGAGGTGGAAAAGACTCTTTTTGTAGGTGAGGGCCCAGAAGATGGACAGGACTCTTTGCGTAGGTGAGGGCCCGGAAGATGGACAGGACTCTGCTGAAAAGTTCTTTTCATTTACTTTTATAGTTTGTCCAAAAACCAGCTTGCCACGCCTTCCTCGTGCATATAGATGAGTTATCGATGCCTTGGGGCGTTGCCTTCTTTGTCTGTTTTCGGCGGGAAAACGCCTCCTCGTGAATATTCAAAAATATCACGTTTCTCTTCCCTCTTGGGAAGACAGAGGGGGAGAAGACTGTGGGCAGCCTTGTAAGAAAACTTTGCATCCTCAGATAAGATTCTTAAACTTTATACATCACCTGTAACCTCACTTAAGCATCAGTAAAATAATAGCATGATTATTCAGACATGCTATAAGCAGTGATACTCTTACTTTCACATAATTCACCGTGAACATGATCAGGACACACATATGTGAAACCACAGGTCAGGCAAATGGCTTAAGTATTACATGCATAAAAGAGTTAACGTGCTAAGTTAATCAACATTAACACATAATGTAATACATTATTTACATGGCACATATAGGGATTTTATCATTCAGTCCTTTGTTCGTTTCTGGGTTCATCTTCACCTCTGGATAAGCAACAATAATGGGACACAGATGTTGAGAGGCAAAAGTCAGCTAAGTGTCAAAACAAGTCCATTAGGCTCATTCTTTAAGATCATCTTTCTTTGTAAATGTCATTTGCAAAGGATGTCCCAGCATTGACCTGGTGACGGACCAATCAGCATGGTTGTTCAGGAATTTGGTTTGACACGGAGAGGAAGATAATATAATTTATGATTCTGTTTTTGAGTCTGTTCACTCACTCCACCGTCATGAGACTACAGCATTTAGCCATTTGTTGTTAATAATTCCAATAATGTTTTCTTTTTTTGTTTTGATCCTTAATACACCAGTAGATTTGGATGAAGTTTACATGAAGTTCAGTTTATATGTTGTAGTAAAGTTCTGGTTTTGTTATAAATTATTTAAAAGCTGAGCAAATTTTCACATCCAGAAGAGTAGATTTTCCTCATTTTCCTTTTTTCCACATCAGTGCAGGAATGGAAGTAATTCTTAAACCTTTCATGCATGAATTATGAGAACCTTAGTCAAGATATGAGTGTTTTTATTCCTCTTTAGGATGAAAAAAAAAACAATGCGATTGAAATTTTTTTATGAACCTATTTTTCATGGAGTTACAAAAATGTCCACTCAGCTGGACACCATGGGTTCAATTTTTGAAGCAAAGAAACATTTACAACCCAACATCAGAAAGTGATAAACTGTGTGAAAACTATGAAATAAAAACATTTTTCATGCAGCTAATCTGATGTTTTCTCACATTTGAACATACTCTCATACTAGTGAGTACTCACTTCATGGAGATAATATGAAAAAAAAAAAACTTTTTCATTAAGAAAACTGTTAATTACAGTCTAATAGCAATTAGCTATTGATTTATAGCAGTCTTGTATAAGTCCAGAAATCTACTCAACCATGAGGCACTACATATAATTGACTGTTCACTTCTACTTCCTTCTATGTCCTATTGTGTGGGAATGTGAGGCTGGACATATAAAACAACTGTAAATACTAGAGTCCTCCAACAAAAACCAGCCATATGTATTATTATTAAGACCGGTTACTATGAACATACAAATGAATTGTTTATGAAATCCCATATTATGAAATTTAATGATTTGGTTTACTATAAAATAATGCAAATAATATATGAAGCCAAATTAAAGTGACTGTCTGTGTACAAAGGTTCTTCACAACACATGAGTCTAAATAGGATTCATGAGATGTTTGTAAATTTGTTGAACAAAAAGCAAAAAAGGAGAAAAAAAGCAGATGTATATATATATATATATATATATATATATATATATATATATATATATATATATATATATATATGTGTTATTGGAGTTAAACTATGGAATGAGTCCAGCATGGATTTAAGAATGTGGAGCCCATTTTTAATATTTAAAAAAATGGTACGTATGGCAATTTTTGAAGGATACAATTGTTAAGCTCTAATAAGTAATAGGTAAATCATTTATTTTTGATTCTACATTAAATTATCATTAATTTGGTGGTTCAGTTTTCTATTTCTCCGGTTTATTTTCACCTTTTTATGTTCCACTTGTTTGCTTGGATGCATTGTTTTTTCTTTTTCCTATATTGGATGCTGGGTAACTGAATTTGTTCTGTAGGACAGGCATTAATAGACGCATTCTGCTTCTGCCTGGGCCTGTTCAGTCATTAACCTGTTGGTAATGTTTGTAATGTTTAAGTGTTGTTGTTGACACTGGTTGTATTATTATGAGATGACTGAATAAAGAATTTCATCATCATCATCATTTCCACCCAAACATGTTAGTGCAGATCAGGTTTATCAAGAACAGAAAAGTTACAGTAATGGTCTGAATGTCAGTGTATTATGGGATGGTGCATAAGTGTCCACTGTGTTGGCTGATGTGGAACTAAAACAACAAAACCCATGAATATACCAGAGAACAGCTGCAGAAGAACTGTCCACTGGAGTGACCACTGTGCATGAAAGGGTTAATTTTACAAAACAGTTTATTCCTGTGAACATCTGATGGCTGACCACTTGCATCCAAACTTCAGTGTCAGCTTGACCTCATCACAACAGGTCACTTGTGGAGGATTGGGTCCCATTGAGGAGGTCACTGAGGGACTGGAGATTCTGTGTTATCAGGTAAAAACAAACCACTGTTGTTTCTTGTATCCTTTTTGTCTTTGCCAAACAGTTCTTGGGTCTTCACTTCATGCTGTTTTTGGTTTCATTCACAGCTCAGACCAGAGTCCAGGCAATAACAAACTAGATTTTTGGGACCTTTGTGGTCATTTATTACCGGGCTCAGATTGGAGCTGGAAAAAACTTCCTATTCAAGGTGAGTAAAAGAGACACTATTTGAAACAATGTTTGGAAGCCTCTGAATACCTGTGGAATGAACTGTGATATGGAAATAAGTCTGTTCAAGGAAAAAGAGTGGAAACACCAACATACATCTGCACCGGCTCTTTCCTGTCGGTTCTTGTTGGAGAAGAAAAGTGCGTCCACATGAAGGTGTACTGGACACTGCCCTGCTGTGGAGGAGGAGCAGTGCTGGTGGAGGAACAGGAGAACCAGACTCAAACTGAACCCATCCAACCTTTGGAATGTGACCACAGGAAACTCACCAGCACCTCTGGATTTGAATACACACTGTTTGGCTTCTTTCACATCAAGAAAAGAAAGAATTCTTTCAGATCAGCATGTTCATTATACTAGCAGACAGTAGAGACAGGACTGAAAAGTTCAACATAATGAAAAACCACAAAAAAAAAAACCCATAAAATTTACTATTTAACAAATCTACTGCATGCTTTTAAAATACATTAAATATATTTTATCTTTGAGCTGCTCATCTTGCCAGTGCTTATTTGTCATTGATGGATTGTTCAGATATTTCATGGTTCAGTTTCTTGAATTTCAGTGAAACGTCTGTTAAAGTTTGACCACAAACTAAAAAGAAATCATCTCCTGGAATAACTCAGTGAAGCCTTTCAGTTTGGGTGCTTCCACAAATGAGTCCAGTTTTCTGTTTTGGCTAAAATGTGCTTAGAGGTCTTATTTGTGTCTTTGTGCATAAGAAATCGATCTACACTCACAGAAATATTTAACCCCAACTTTTAAGATTTATGTCATTTTTTTACATGACAAATTCCCATTTACTTTTTTTTTAGATAATTCTGACACAAACCTACCAAATAAACCTTACATAATGCATATGCATTTTACTGCCCTCGCATCGACTCTCTTCTTTTCGTATGCTAGACAGCTAGCTAACACGTGTGATGTAGGCTCCAATGATGACAAGATAGTCCTTTTCTCTTGTTTATTGTCTTCCGACATCACTTTTAGAACGTGTAAAAAGACAAATGATGTCCAAGGCCACACATGTTGAGACAAAAGTACTATGTTCTGCACAAACCCGCTTCATTACATTCCCGTCATGCAGTATTCCCCGCACATGCGCTGAACACTCTGTGTAAAAACTCAAAAACACTATTTATGTTTCACCACAAGAGGGCACCAAACCACTACAAATGAACACAGTTATAAAACAGCAGCTAACTTAAATGTACAGGCAGAATATGCATAGTGGAATAAAGCCTATTTATTTGAAATGCATAATCCTCAGGTTTATGTATATAGCATTAATAAAGTATAATTACTCTAAATCAATAATAATGAGAGTATTTATTTAAGATACATAGAGTTTATTGTTTGAATTGAATAATAATCAGGTTATCTATAGAAGATAAATAGCATATATTTGTTTGAATTACATGTTATTTATGCTTATGTAATAAACCAAATTAATTAAAATGTATCACATTTATGTAATATTTTCCATTCAGTACAAACAATCTTAATGACGCGTAAGAACAATCAGACCTCCAAATGAAAAAAGAAAAAAAAAAAAAATTTTTTACAGATGCACATTTATCAAACAGCTATTTCCCTGAAGCACCCTTTAAGAACTAAGGGATCATTGAAACACAAGATCCTGTCTGGGGAAAAGGGGGGGGGGGGGGGGGGGGGGGGGGGGGGGTGGGGGGGGATCAGGTAGGGGCTGTGTAAGTGCATTATTACCAGTCACTGGAGCAATTTGAGTTTCAGTGTCTGTACTTTTGGTGAAAGCTTGGCTCAGTCCAGGTCCATCAGGATTTTCTGGTACCCCTCAGGCTTTTTGGATAGCTCAAGTTGAGTTCGTAGATCAGTCCATAAAGCATCACGCATGCATGGCTGACACTCTGCAGGTTACGGAGAACTTCCACGCCTTCCAGCACAACACCGACATCAGCAAAGCGTCCATCAGAACCATGACCCTCTGCTCGGACTGTATAGATGCCCATGGTCTTCTCTGCAATGTCCTCTGGATTCAGTGTCCTGGAATATAAAGAGAACACAACAATGGGCTGTGTGACCCTAACCTTGACCACCGAAATCTAAGTAGCTCATCCTTAGGCCAACTGAGAGTTAATTTGAAGATATTTCTTTAAGGCACTGTATATATGCGCTCATGAGAATGTGATGAATTCAACTTCAAGGTAACAATGACCTTATGACCTTTGATCACCTCCTAAAGAAAAAAAAAAAAAAAAAAAAAGACAAGGATGCATTTTGTGTTCTTTTTAACATGAGATTATACACAGCCTACTCTCAAATTGTGCACTTTTCTATCAAGGCGACAACTATTAAAAATGTGACAATTATCCTTTAAAGTCGTAGTCTTGTTCTCACATGTTTATGGGTTGATCCTCCACTGAGGGTAAGGTTCTGTGCTTCTTTAAGACGGAGGGATTTCTGGGGAGAATGCAGACACTGCTCTTTTCCCAATGAAGCCTTTGACCTGCCATAAAAAAGTGCAGTTAACAAAACACACTAACAAACAAACTATAAATACACAGATATATAAAAATACACAACCAGCAACCTCCCACTCATTTTGTTCAGAGATCAGTGATGTAAATACGTAGCCAGTAGCTGTTAGAGTCAAATAAGAAACTGTTCATTGATGCAGGGAAAATGGACTGAAGGAAAGGAGGTAAACCTCTCCAACCCCCTTTCCCTCTCTTCTACCCTCCACCATCTCTACTCACCTCCTCTCTCTTTCCAAACCTTCTCACTCATGCCATCCTCTCTCTCTCTCCTTCTTCCCCTCCTCACTGGGATAACAGACTTGATGCACAAGCTCCACTACTTCCTGACAGGAAGATCTTTATTTCCTGTTTATACTATAAGTTTCAGTCATTAATCAGGTGTGCAGTACTACTCTTGAATATTGTGCACTTTTCTAAGGTGACAACAATTAAAAATCTGACAATTATCCTTCAGTGTAGTAGTCTTGTTCTCACATGTTTGAGTTGAGCCTGGGCACACCCAGCATGCACCTGATAAATCACTTCAAACAATAGTATGGTACAGGAAATAAAGATGCAGTCTTCCAGTCAGGAAGTAGTGGAGTGTGTGCATCAAGCCTGTTCAGTCTAAAGCCGACTCACATTGGTTTTACCCCACTCAGGTAAAGCTCACACAGGTCTAAACCAGGGATTAAAGCAAAAATTTTTCATCTGACTGAAAATTTTCTTCTGCTCAAAATCATCGGCCACTTTTAAAAATGATGCAATACGATACTACTATAGCGTACAAGTATATATAGTCAAATTTGGCAATACTGTAAAACACACTGAATGGGAGAGTGTACAGGTGTAGAAGATTAGTAACATGGATAGAAAAAATGTCATGAGTGGTATTGGTGGGGGGTCTGGGGGTCCTCCCCCAGAAAATTTTAAAGCTTCAGGTCAATTTTGGTGCTCTGGTTAATTTCAAAGGGTATGAAAACCTTTGAAGCAAGTGAAAATAATAACTAGAAGAAAATCTTACTGCAAAAAATGAGTGAAAAACTTTTTATTTAACAATTTAGGAACTCCTAAAACATAACTCCAACCCCAAATGCACATGAATTTTGGGGAAAATGTCTGTGTAAACGTAACCCTAACCAACTAATCTTCAGCTTCTCAGATTGATGGCGGATCAGGACTTTTTTTACCATTGGAACCATACAGAATTTTCTTGTGGCAAACCACGCACATGCACGCACCAGGCTGCTTCATTTTTTTGCACCATGATCTAATTGCAGTTCCATCGTCTCCCTTCTCATCAAGCCACGCCCACCTCCATCTATTTTTCACGCATCTCTCAATAGTTCCCACTTCAGCACCTTCCTCTACAAACGTGTCCATGATGTCGTATATGCTAGACAAAATAATCTGTACGTGGTCAAACCTGCGTCCACAACCCCCTCCCACCAATATCATGTTCTCTTTTGATTGGAAGAAATTACGTCAACTGAAACAGAAATTCTATTCCGTTCCAGATCCTCTCTGAGGGGATTTAAAATACAGTGGCTTTGCAAATACCAAGGGTGTTACTCATTCATTCAATGTTATCTTCGTACTGTACCACACAGATACAAATAAGATGCTAAACGGGTCCAAATAAAGCACTTGTGCAGTCGGGCGCGTAACCGTAAGGCCGCGGCGCGCACAGCCGCACGCACGGGAAGGGCACATACACACAAACACACACACTAGTCATAAACCAGAAAGAGGAGATAAGCTATGAACCCAAACATGAAGGTCCATGTAGATCAGTTCTGTCTTCTGTCAGTCATGATAACCGACTGCAAGGCTTAGTTTAGTCCAGTATCAAGCTGTATGACCAAGCTAGCTAAGATGCCGTGAAATAGCTAGCTTGTTATTAGCTATGATGCTAGCAGGCGCCGGTATTGTCCGGTACACGCGACGTGACCAAGATAAAACTGCTTCAAATACTCACGAACTATATGTAGATTTGATCATAAATGAATTGACACTGATGTGATATAAACTGCACGATTAGGACAAATTTGGGGGTAACTGGACGTAGATTACTTACCATCACATGGACGACCGCCTAATCCCACCAGGGCCTGAGTGCTGACGTCCACCGGAAGTGCAGGAAGTCGTTTCCGGTTTCCCCATTTCAAACTTCTCATAACTTCTATGAAAACCAATCACATAAAATTTAAACAAAAGGATCTTGTTTGTTTTACAACTTTTATTATTTAAACCATGTTAGCATGTATTAACTAATTACATTTAATACATTTTACAACTGATTAAATTAGGCAGATTGTAATTAATTTTAATGCAAACATTTAAAGAATATGAGTTTTTAAATAAAATCAAATAGATGTAAATGCATAAAAATGAACTCTGCCATTAATCATTTCTGTGAGTGTAAGTGAATCCCCAAAGGAACTTTGTGTTGGTAAATGACAGTTTTTCAAATGGACAGGATTTCAGTTCTGTTCAACATGTTGATGCTCATATGAACTATGTTTTCAGCTCAAAAATGAACAATTTCAGCACAATTAATGCTATATTTTCATGTCACAAATGGACAAGTTCTATTTGAACTGAATTCACCTGAAAAACAAATCTTCTCTTCTTTTGGATTCCCCAGTTTTTCTTCCCAGATTCTCTCCTCCATATCACATGTTTTATTTGTACAGGTTCAATCTGGAGTATGGTGCTGATCCATCCTGCTTCTGTTCCACCAACACATACATGAAGAATGGCACACAGCACTGTTTACATCAACAGTTTTCTAATAATAAGCATTTTGATAAAGAAATAATTCTATATTGTTCTTTCCTCTTTAGTCTGATGATAAACTATCCAATAAATAATAGTGCTCCTAGTTTTTGCACAGGGATCATTAGTGTAAACGCTGACATGGCTGCAGAGCATCAGTATGATGGGATCCACAACAACCATGTCACATCCGTCCACTGACACATTTAGTGTTTTTGTGTCAGCTGGGATTGTTTTAGATCCACAATATGAACATTTATGAAGAAGAGCACAATTAGCAATAGGAAGTCTAGAAGTTTATTCCTAATAAAGTACTGGGACTGACCAGAGCATCATGGGTAATGTCACGTCCGTCCACCAGCAAAAGTTTTCACATACACGTGCTATTCCAAATCCAATATTTATGAAAATAGAGCTTCCACTGTCAGAGAATATCAGTAGTCTGTGCACAAATGGATTAGCATCATTTACACACACTTCTATGACTTTATGACAACTGTTTTTTTTTTTGTTTTTTTTTTTACAAAAATGGACACTCATTGGACCCCCTCAGGAAATTTTAGCTGTTTAGTAAAAGCCTCAGTAGTGAAATAGAACAAAGTCCTATCACACATCCCACATCATATATCATGTTTTTTGGAGATATTGGACTATTTCCATTGTATAGAACTTTATACTTCCTCTCTGTTCCTCTACTTCTTAGTCAGACATTGGACTTTTCAGAGTTCCTTTTCAGACTCCAGTTTTTCATCCTGTTTCTGTCTCACGTTTCTCCACATGAACTGAACCTTAATGACGTATTCCAACCTGTGAGGACTGATACCACCAACATTTTACAAACAGTGTCATGAAAAGACACTTGGAGCTATTTGTCGGTTTAGTTTTATGTTTAAAGTTAGTGTACCTTGTTTGTTTACTGACTTAGGTTGTTTTTTTTTTTTTACTAATTGTTTATTTTTTGTTTGTTTAATATTTAGAATCTATTTTTTGATTGTTATGGTTATTGTTTTCATTCTTTGCTATTTAGCACCTTTTTGTTTTGTGTTTTCTTATTGGTTTAGACCGTGGGCACCTGGGTATAAACAGGGAGCCCAAAGAAAGACCAGCATGCACCTGGGTGGGCCTATGGTTTTCTATCAGACAGTCAGACAGGATGAGCAGGACAGACAGCACAAAAGGCCTTAGCTGTTGTTTGCCACAAAATCTTGAAAATAAACCACTTGAACTACATCTATGATATGGACATTGTATTTCTGACTGTGTGAACCACAAACCCATGGTGCATCTAGTGGGTATTTGAGTTGTGTTAAAGTCTGAAGTTCAGTCACCTTTAAGTTGATTTAATTTTGATGACAAATAGCCGCTACAGACACAACTGTTGTTAAATATTGGAAGAGCTTTTCCAACTATTACAGCAGCATGAACTACTTCCTTCCTCACCAGTTTACACTTGAACACTAAATGTACAGTTTGTAAATCTACAGTTTGTGGACGCCTTGACAAACACTTCAACTCTGCTCTTTAACCCTCCAGGGTGATGGAAGCATGAGAAAAGAAAAAAGGTTTTGTTTGAGATTCATCAACCATGAAAACCTGGAGATAGGATTAATAGATAGACAGCTTTATCTGTTCAGATACAAACCTGCTTTACTCTTTCTACTTCTAAAACAGATCACTGACCATGATTAGGAATTTCTGTGGAATAAATAGTATAGAGTTTTTTCCAATTGTATTCTATTTTTGGGTATTATTGGGTCCAATATGTTACATAAGGTAAAGTGTAAAGGAATTATTATATCATGGAGGTGAAACAGTGCTGAAAAATATATAACAAATGTGGTTACCATTTTTGATGTGTTATATAAAGGCAAACTGAAAAGTATGGACAGAGCGCTAAGGGTTAAACACTATCTTCCACTACGAAGCACGAGATCAGTGAGGTCCCATCCACTCATGAAATGACATGTACGATTAAAGCAAGCAAACAAAACACAGAAGAACAAGATGAAGTTTAAGCAGTTTATTGAAATAAGTATCAAATCAAATCAGACCAAATATGATCAAATCAGATCAAATCAGATCAAATTAGACCAAATTAGACCAAATCAGATCAAATCAGATCAAATCAGATCAGATCAAATTAGACCAAATCAGATCAAATCAGATCAGATCAAATTAGACCAAATCAGATCAAATCAGATCAGATCAAATTAGACCAAATCAGACCAAATGAAATGAATTTGTTGTAAACTAGACTCTTGAGCTAATCTACAGAAACCCAACAGAATCCTCCAGTAGCAAACACTTAGTGTGAGAGTGGCCAGGAAAAACTTCCTTCTAACAAGGAAGAAAAGCTGGAGCAGAACCAGACTCCTGGAGGATGGTCATCTGCCTTGACCAGTTGGGGTGAAAGAAAGAAAGAAAGAAAGAAAGAGAGAGAGAAAGAAAGAAAGAGAAAGAGAGAGAGAGAAAGAAAGAAAGAGAGAGAGAAAAAGAGAGAGAGCAAGAAAGAGAGAGAGAGAAAGAAAGACAGAGAGAAAGAAAGAGAGAAAGAAAGAAAGAGAGAAAGAAAGAACGAAAGAGAGAAAGAAAGAGAGAGAAAGAAAGAAAGAGAGAGAAAGAAAGAGAGAGAGAAAGAAAGAGAAAGAGAGAGAAAGAGAGAGAGAAAAAGAGAGAGAGAAAGAGAGAGAGAAAGAAAGAGAGAAAGAAAGACAAAGAAAGAAAGAGAGAGAGAAAGAAAGAGAGAGAAAGAAAGAAAGAAAGAGAAAGAGAGAAAGAGAGAGAAAGAAAGAGAGAAAGAAAGAAAGAAAGAAAGAAAGAGAGAGAAAGAAAGAAAGAAAGAAAGAGAGAGAAAGAAAGAAAGAGAAAGAACAAAAGAGAGAAAGAAGAAAGAGAGAGAGAAAGAAAGAGAAAGAGAAAGAAAGAAGAAAGAAAGAGAGACAGAAAGAAAGAGAAAGAGAGAGAGAGAAAGAAAGAGAGAAAGAGAGTAAGAGAGAGAGAGAAAGAAAAAGAAAGAGAGAAAGAAAAAAAAGAACGAACGAAAGAGAGAAAAAGAAAAAGAACAAAAGAGAGAAAGAGAGAGAAAGAAAGAAAGTAAGAAAGAAAGAAAGAAAGAGAGAGAGACAGTAAAAGAAAAAAGACGAATGGGCACCCATGGGTGGAGGGCAGGGGGGGCGCTGCTCCATCCTGGGCACTCAGGGCCTCCAGATAGCCAAAGGCGGAGGGCGGGGGGCGGCCGGGGTCCTTGGGACAGCCACAGGTGCAAGGTGGGGGGCCACTGGGGTCCTGGGCACAGCTGGAGGCGGGAGGCAGGGGGCCACCTGGGTCCTGCGAACAGCCGGAGGCAGAAGGCGGGGGTTCGCCAGGGTCCTCCGTATAGCCGGAGGCGGAAGGCGGGGGGGGCGCCGGGGTCCTCGGGACAGCCAAAGGCGGAAGGCGGGGGGCCGCCGGGGTCCTGGGCACAGCCGGAGGCTGGGGGCACGGGGCCACCTGGGTCCTCCGAACAGCCGGAGGTGGAAGGCGGGGGTTCGCCAGGGTCCTCCGTACAGCCGGAGGCGGAAGGGAGGGGGGCGCCGGGGTCCTTGGGACAGCCAAAGGCAGAAGGCGAGGGGCCGCCGGGGTCCTGGGCACAGCCGGAGGCTGGGGGCAGGGGGCCACCTGGGTCCTCCAAACATCCGGAGGCGGGAGGTGGGGGGCCGCTGGGGTCCTCGGGACAGCCAGAGGCGGAAGGCGGGGGGGCGCCAGGGTCCTTGGGACAGCTGGAGGCGGAAGCCGGGGGGGCGCCGGGGTCCTGGGGACAGCCGGAGGCTGAAGGTGGGCGTTCGCCGCTCTGCTTCGGACGTACTCCTGGTACTTGCGGCTGGAGCGCAGACACCGCAGGAAAGAGCGTATGGGTCGTGGGATGCGGCTCTGCGCTGGACAGCCGGAGGCAGGGGTCTCCTCAGGAATGGGTGACAGAGCCTGAGGCCAACGAAGCAGGGGCCGGGTCCAACCTCGCAGGGTCTGGAAAACACACAAATCAAGTCAGCATTCAACCTTTTCACACTTTTTCATACAAATGACTCATTGTGATTTTTGATCTGTCCTGTTGTACTGCTGCACAGTTAGAGGAAATGGATTTTGGAATAAAGAACGGATTCACAACAAACTGAATGTGGAACAACAGAACTTTCAGAGGCACATCGCACCGAGACACAAGTCCACAAATCCAGCAAGAGACAAACACCAGGAACTACATTTCCTTCAGGAAATGTGGGTGTCCAGTTTGATCTAAAACTTGTCACACTATTTAATCAATCTCTGTTTTTATCAGTTTTACTTCCTTTTGAGTATTATTTACATAAATTCAGTGATTTTGGGTGATTTTTGCTTTGGTGTTTGTCTCAGTTTCATGTACCATTAATTATTCTTCGAAATATACCTCGATTTTATTCAATGTCAGCCTTACTTTGAGTGTGATTAAATAATACGACAAGGTTTACATCAGTTTTTCATCACTTTTACACCTGCTGTAAGTGTTATTTACATAAATTTACTTCAGTTTATCCTAATATCAGTCTTAGTTTCATCTCAGACTTGCCTGATTATTTAATAAATCTCTATTTTTTATCAGTTTTACTTTTCTTCTGAGTATTATTTGGGTAAATTGAGTAATTTTGTATGCAGGTTGATAGATATTTTTAGTAATCAGAGTAGCACACCTATAGTTTTAAATAACCAAATGCAGATCTGATGGGTAGTTTTAGTAATCACTAAAACTTACTAAAAAATTACTGAACTTATAAAAAAGTTACTAAAACTACCCATCAGATCTGCAAATGGTTATTTAAAACTATAAGTGTGCTACTCTGATTACTTAAAATACTCATCAGACCTGCATATTGGTATTTAAAACTATAGGTGTGCTACTCTTTTTACTTAAAATACTCATCAGACCTGCATATTGGTATTTAAAACTATAGGTGTGCTACTCTGATTACTCAAACTACCCATCAGACCTGCATATTGTCATTTGAAATTATAAGTGTGCTACTCTGATTACTCAAAGTACCCATCAGACCTGCATATGGTTATTTAAAACTATAGGTGTGCTACTCTGATTACTCAAATTACCCATCAGACCTGCATATTGGTATTTAAAACTATAGGTGTGCTACTCTTTTTACTTAAAATACTCATCAGACCTGCATATTGGTATTTAAAACTATAGGTGTGGTACTCTGATTACTTAAAATATTCATTAGACCTGCATATTGGTACTTGAAACTTTGGGTACACTACTCTGATTACTAAAACTACCTATCAGACCTGCATATTGTTATTTAAACTATAGGTGTGCTACTCTGATTACTCAAACTACCCATCAGACCTGCATATTGTTATTTAAACTATAGGTGTGCTACTCTGATTACTCAAATTACCCATCAGACCTGCATATGGTTATTTAAAACTATAGGTGTGCTACTCTGATTACTCAAATTACCCATCAGACCTGCATATTGGTATTTAAAACTATAGGTGTGCTACTCTTTTTATTTAAAATACTCATCAGACCTGCATATTGGTATTTAAAACTATAGGTGTGGTACTCTGATTACTTAAAATATTCATTAGACCTGCATATTGGTACTTGAAACTTTGGGTACACTACTCTGATTACTAAAACTACCTATCAGACCTGCATATTGTTATTTAAACTATAGGTGTGCTACTCTGATTACTCAAACTACCCATCAGACCTGCATATTGTTATTTAAACTATAGGTGTGGTACTCTGATTACTTAAAATACTCATCAGACCTGCATATTGTTATTTAAACTATAGGTGTGCTACTCTGATTACTCAAATTACCCATCAGACCTGCATATTGTTATTTAAACTATAGGTGTGCTACTCTGATTACTCAAATTACCCATCAGACCTGCATATTGTTATTTAAAACTATGGGTGTGCTACTCTGATTACTTAAACTACCTATCAGACCTGCATATTGGTATTTAAAACTATATGTGTGCTACTCTGATTACTCAAATTACCCATCAGACCTGCATATGGTTATTTAAACTATAGGTGTGCTACTCTGATTACTCAAAGTACCCATCAGACCTGTATATTGTTATTTAAAACTATAGGTGTGCTACTCTGATTACTTAAACTACCCATCAGACCTGCATATTGTTATTTAAACTATAGGTGTGCTACTCTGATTACTCAAACTACCTATCACACCTGCATATTGGTATTTAAAACTATAGGTGTGGTACTCTGATTACTTAAAATATTCATTAGACCTGCATATTGGTACTTGAAACTTTGGGTACACTACTCTGATTACTTAAACTACTCATCAGACCTGCATACTGGTATTTAAACTATAGGTGTGCTACTCTGATTACTCAAACTACCTATCAGACCTGCATATTGGTATTTAAAACTATATGTGTGCTACTCTGATTACTTAAAATACTCATCAGACCGGCATATTGTTATTTAAAACTATAGGTGTGCTACTCTGATTACTTAAACTACCTATCAGACCTGCATATTGTTATTTAAAACTATAGGTGTGCTACTCTGATTACTTAAACTACCCATCAGACCTGCATATTGTTATTTAAAACTATAGGTGTGCTACTCTGATTACTTAAAATACTCATCAGACCTGCATATTGTTATTTAAAACTATGGGTGTGCTACTCTGATTACTTAAACTACCTATCAGACCTGCATATTGTTATTTAAACTATAGGTGTGCTACTCTGATTACTCAAAGTACCCATCAGACCTGTATATTGTTATTTAAAACTATAGGTGTGCTACTCTGATTACTTAAACTACCCATCAGACCTGCATATTGTTATTTAAACTATAGATGTGGTACTCTGATTACTTAAAATATTCATTAGACCTGCATATTGGTACTTGAAACTTTGGGTACACTACTCTGATTACTTAAACTACTCATCAGACCTGCATACTGGTATTTAAACTATAGGTGTGCTACTCTGATTACTCAAACTACCTATCAGACCTGCATATTGTTATTTAAAACTATAGGTGTGGTACTCTGATTACTCAAACTACCTATCAGACCTGCATATTGTTATTTAAAACTATAGGTGTGCTACTCTGATTACTTAAAATACTCATCAGACCGGCATATTGTTATTTAAAACTATAGGTGTGCTACTCTGATTACTTAAAATACTCATCAGACCGGCATATTGTTATTTAAAACTATAGGTGTGCCACTCTGATTACTCAAATTACCCATCAGACCTGCATATTGTTATTTAAACTATAGGTGTGCTACTCTGATTACTCAAATTACCCATCAGACCTGCATATTGTTATTTAAAACTATAGGTGTGGTACTCTGATTACTTAAAATATTCATTAGACCTGCATATTGGTACTTGAAACTTTGGGTACACTACTCTGATTACTAAAACTACCTATCAGACCTGCATATTGTTATTTAAACTATAGGTGTGCTACTCTGATTACTCAAACTACCCATCAGACCTGCATATTGGTATTTAAAACTATAGGTGTGCTACTCTGATTACTTAAACTACCTATCAGACCTGCATATTGGTATTTAAAACTATAGGTGTGGTACTCTGATTACTTAAAATATTCATTAGACCTGCATATTGGTACTTGAAACTTTGGGTACACTACTCTGATTACTAAAACTACCTATCAGACCTGCATATTGTTATTTAAACTATAGGTGTGCTACTCTGATTACTCAAACTACCCATCAGACCTGCATATTGTTATTTAAACTATAGGTGTGGTACTCTGATTACTTAAAATATTCATTAGACCTGCATATTGGTACTTGAAACTTTGGGTACACTACTCTGATTACTAAAACTACCTATCAGACCTGCATATTGTTATTTAAACTATAGGTGTGCTACTCTGATTACTCAAATTACCCATCAGACCTGCATATTGTTATTTAAACTATAGGTGTGCTACTCTGATTACTCAAATTACCCATCAGACCTGCATATTGTTATTTAAAACTATGGGTGTGCTACTCTGATTACTTAAACTACCTATCAGACCTGCATATTGGTATTTAAAACTATATGTGTGCTACTCTGATTACTCAAATTACCCATCAGACCTGCATATGGTTATTTAAACTATAGGTGTGCTACTCTGATTACTCAAAGTACCCATCAGACCTGTATATTGTTATTTAAAACTATAGGTGTGCTACTCTGATTACTTAAACTACCCATCAGACCTGCATATTGTTATTTAAACTATAGGTGTGCTACTCTGATTACTCAAAGTACCCATCAGACCTGTATATTGTTATTTAAAACTATAGGTGTGCTACTCTGATTACTCAAACTACCTATCACACCTGCATATTGGTATTTAAAACTATAGGTGTGGTACTCTGATTACTTAAAATATTCATTAGACCTGCATATTGGTACTTGAAACTTTGGGTACACTACTCTGATTACTTAAACTACTCATCAGACCTGCATACTGGTATTTAAACTATAGGTGTGCTACTCTGATTACTCAAACTACCTATCAGACCTGCATATTGGTATTTAAAACTATATGTGTGCTACTCTGATTACTTAAAATACTCATCAGACCGGCATATTGTTATTTAAAACTATAGGTGTGCTACTCTGATTACTTAAACTACCTATCAGACCTGCATATTGTTATTTAAAACTATAGGTGTGCTACTCTGATTACTTAAACTACCCATCAGACCTGCATATTGTTATTTAAAACTATAGGTGTGCTACTCTGATTACTTAAAATACTCATCAGACCTGCATATTGTTATTTAAAACTATGGGTGTGCTACTCTGATTACTTAAACTACCTATCAGACCTGCATATTGTTATTTAAACTATAGGTGTGCTACTCTGATTACTCAAAGTACCCATCAGACCTGTATATTGTTATTTAAAACTATAGGTGTGCTACTCTGATTACTTAAACTACCCATCAGACCTGCATATTGTTATTTAAACTATAGATGTGGTACTCTGATTACTTAAAATATTCATTAGACCTGCATATTGGTACTTGAAACTTTGGGTACACTACTCTGATTACTTAAACTACTCATCAGACCTGCATACTGGTATTTAAACTATAGGTGTGCTACTCTGATTACTCAAACTACCTATCAGACCTGCATATTGTTATTTAAAACTATAGGTGTGCTACTCTGATTACTCAAACTACCCATCAGACCTGCATATTGTTATTTAAAACTATACGTGTGCTACTCTGATTACTTAAAATACTCATCAGACCGGCATATTGTTATTTAAAACTATAGGTGTGCTACTCTGATTACTTAAAATACTCATCAGACCGGCATATTGTTATTTAAAACTATAGGTGTGCTACTCTGATTACTTAAACTACCTATCAGACCTGCATATTGGTATTTAAAACTATAGGTGTGCTACTCTGATTACTTAAACTACCTATCAGACCTGTATATTGTTATTTAAAACTATAGGTGTGCTACTCTGATTACTTAAAATACTCATCAGACCTGCATATTGGTATTTAAACTATAGGTGTGCTACTCTGATTACTCAAACTACCCATCAGACCTGCATATTGTTATTTAAACTACAGGTACCCTTCTGTGGTCTTCATATTTCCTGGTTAAGTAGAGTAAACAAACAGATATTAGCATGTTTTGTGCGTACCGGTTTGGTAATCTGATCCAGTCTGACACAGGTTTCCATTAGTTTGTCCTGTTTTCATCCTGTTCTCAGTGTTATCTAGGTGACATGACTGGTATAAAAGGACTGTTGTTCTTACCTTTGCCATGGCGGAAAACTTCCTCCCGGTCGGTCCGGGTCCGGATCCGGGTCCTGGTTCTTCGACGCTGTCTGGTCTTGGTCCTGGTCCTGGTCCTGAAGTTTTTCGTCTGTGGCTCCTTTTGTCGGTGTTTTGTAAGTGTTTTGTCTGTTAGCTTAGTACAGTACTGTCCTACACTGCTACTACTGTGGCTAGCTCACATGGAAAAGGGAAGAAGAAGAACCGTCCACTCTTTACATTCTGTCCAGTAACCTGGCAACGGGGATGCACGCGCATGTTTCAAATGCTGTGTGTGTGTGTGTGTGTGTGTGTGTGTGTGTGTCTGGGGGGGTCTCGGTCGGGTCCGTCCTCCTTATAATACTATGAGGGTATGGGCCGGTGTGGACCTAATGCGGGCTCACCAACCCGGTGCACGCGCGTCAGGTGTGCTGTGTCCAAACTTGTTCGTGTGTGCCTCCATGTTCACCTGTGGTCTCCAAATGTGTTTAAAGCCTGCAGGCCGTCTGCAGCACACTCACCAGTGCTGGTAGTGCAGAGAAAATGCGCTGGGCTTCCGCGCCAACAGTGTGGATCAACAGCACGTGTCCTCTGGTCCTCCATCTTGTCGGCTAAAGCTAGCATGTAGCTGTCAAACATACGGATCCAGGATTCAAAAGGAACCGTGGGCACACCCGGAGTCTGGAAAAACGCCGGAGGTGGCGATATCCCGAACAAAGCCATACCTCGTCGCTAATATGTTGTGTTGTACAGAAGGAAAACAGACAGGAAGGCCGAAGGAGCAGAGGAGGACATGTATGTTTACTCCAGTCAACAGTCACCTGCAGATCACCTACAGCAGATATGTGCTCATATGCGACACCTACTGGTAGAAAGATGGAACAGCAGATATAGCACTGCACCACAGGTTCAGAAGAACATGTTCCATCGCATTGTTTTTTTCAGGTCTAAACAGGAATAAAAACACTCAGGAAAAAAAAAGTCTTGATTAAGTTTGTCATAATTCATCATGAAAGGGTTAAAGCAGTGTTTGTTTTTTAGCACCGCTGTTTTCCATTCACATCCTCCCAAACTGAAATCAGCTTCAAACACATGAACTTCAAACACACACAAAGTGACTGAAAAAGCAGGAGTGTGTTCACAGAGTTGAATGGAAGTGTGGACGGCAGCAGCGCTAACTAAGACGTCTGGAAATAAATGTTGGATGGGACGAAGTTTCACAAATCTAGACTGAAATATTTGGTGACAGTGGTCTGCAGCGCTGCTTGTTCCAGCTTATTTCAGTGTTTTTCCTCAAAACACCACTTGATTTCATATGATATACCTGCATGTTTTCATGCAGCTTTTCAGCTCTGTGTGTGGAACAGTCCGTTCATGGGAAAATGATGTTTTTCAGGTTGATGAATGACATCTATAGCATGTTGGAGAAAAGTATGTTATTGCAATGGAAATGTAATGTGTGCACAAAGTTAGATGAACAACTGAAACCATTTTCTTTGGGATAATAATTCAAGCATTTCTGAGTCTGGAACGGCCCCTGAACCAAACTAAAGAAGCCCTTCTGCCAACACAGAACCACTATATGTACTGTACAGCAGGTTTCCTCTGGTCACCTTGAACCCTTTCATGCATAGTGGTCACTATACTGGACAGTTGTTCTCCAGCTGTTCTCTTGTATGTTCATGGCTTTAGTTGTTTTAGTTCCATATCCTCCTGAGACCCAGCAATGCTTTTGTCCTCTGTAGGGACAAAGGTTTGACACTTTTAATAAATAAAAATACTGTTCATTGCAAAGGACATTCCATTAAAAACTAAATCAATGAAAATCATTTTTAAAATGTATCTGAAAAAACTTGCATTTTGCAGTTTCCAATCAAGATGACTGTTTAATGTAAAAAAGCTAAAGATTTTCACTTTCCTGGATCTGAAGAGGATTTCATCCAACACAGTGGACGCTCATGCATCATCTACACTGATATTCAGACCAGTACTGTAACCAGGCCCGGACTGGCTAATCGGGAGGACCGGGACAATTCCCGGTGGGCCGGTATAATATTTGGGCCGCGAGGGCCGGAGTTCACTTTAAATATGTATTTAATATTTTATTTATTTATTTTTTGGGGGCCGGTGTTCAGTCATAGCACTGAGTTGATCACGTAATCTACAGCCGCTGTTCCTGGGCCCCACCCCCTCTGCTAGCAAACTGTTTGTTTTCTTCCTGTTTTTTTTGCGGACACACCGTGACCTGGCGTAACATGTCCTTGCATACGGTTAGTAGCTCTATACTGTAGCTGTGGAGCTTTTATGATCTGTGCTCTGTAGGCTATGTCGATGCTCAGCTGTGTTTGCTGTTTGAAACATGGATAATAGAAAGAGCAAAGGTGGTGTAGAGAAGACAAGAATTAAAAAGAGGAAAGCTCTGGAAGCAAACGCAGCCAAATGTGACAAAATCTGCAACTTTGTCACAAAAACGACCTCCCGTTTGAAAACTAATAAGGACGATGAACCGGGTAAACCACCTTTCAAGCTAGTTAATTATCGAGTCAATGAATTGTGTGGCATTGTGGCGTGTAACATAACGTTATGTCATTTAAATAATAGTGTGATACGACGCCACGAAAGTGGGAAACTTTGTCTTGTAGCTCCTCAGAGTCAGAAAGAACATCCAGCAGCAGACAGCAGCCATGAGCACCACAAGTCCAGAGTGGGCAGGTAGGACTGCTCAGAGAGGGAAGATTATTAATAAATAGGCTCCAATGAAGAGTATGGTGTAGGCCTGTTCAGTATGAAAGGTATCTGAGATGCTCCAGGATTCAGCACTACATGAATGAAACTGACACCAAGGCTTTGAAAATAGAAGATTTGTGCTGAGAATTCTGAGCATTTTTAAAATGTGCTTTAGTGTCAGAAGCAGAGCCAGGAGCCAGTAGTGATGAGGGGATTGTTCCTGTCAGGATGGAAGGAGAAGGTGAGCTGTTGGAACAGACTGTGTGAACAAGCAGTAGTTCTCCTGAAACCACTTTCTAGACCCAAATGATAGTCCTGACCTATTTTAATTTTTATTATTAAAAGTGAGACAGTAAATACACAAAGCCCACAACTGAAAGGCAATAGCATAAAGTAATATTAAATAAAGCTGCATATTTAGCCAGTGTAAAGATCTGAACTGGTTCAGTAAGTCCAAATGTCTGTAGATATTATTTTTTATTGTGATACAGGTGCAGGTGAGTCTAGAGAAACTGGAGGAAGTGTGAAAGGGAGAGCAGAGTCTACTGATGACAGAGGAGCAGCTCAGCAGCACAACCCTGAACCACTAGGCACAAAGGAGACAGATGAAGAGGAGCCTGTTGTTAGCTTTGATTGCTTTGCTCACCCTCAGTCACAGGATACACATATTTTTCTGATCATCCTCATCAAACCCCTAATATCACTGAACCAAAAATTTTCAATAGCATCGATGGAACAAACCGCAAGTAAGTTGTGATGGAAATCTTTTGTTGCAGAGGATACAATGATGATAGTTATTAGAAAGTGCAGCAAGCTTTTTTTTTTTTTTTTTAATTTTTAATATTTTTATACTTTCATTTCAAACATTGTAAAGGTTTGAAAAATGTTAACACTTATAAGAACAAAAATATAGATTCTGTTATTGTTGTGTTGTGAGGAATAATAATGTTGGAGATGTCAATGTGCACTCACTTTTGAAATAAATCCACATTGTGAAGCAACCTTTACTTGCGCTGAATTGGAAATATTTTAGAAAATACACTGAATTAGAAGGCTTTGCAGAACAGTGTGTAGACCTAACATGTAAGGTTAGAATTGCATGATTTTAATAATAATCGGTCGTGATCTAAAGTGGGCCGGTCTGAGGTATGAAACTCCAGGGCTGAAAATGAGTCTCAGTCCGGCCCTGACTGTAACTGCGCTGTTCTTGATAAACCTGGTCTGCACTAACATGTTTGAGTCTAAATCAACAGCTAATTTTCTCAAAAAAGAAGTTTTTGGGTTTTTTTATGTATTATCTCCATGAAATGAGTAAAATCTAGTGTTAGAGTATGATAAAATGTGAGAAAACATCAGATTAGGTGTATTACAAATGTTTTTATTTCATAGTTTTCACAGTTTATCACTTTCTGATGATGGTTTTAAATATATGTGTCTTTGCTGCAAAAATTGAACACATGGTGTCCAGCTGAGTGGAATTTTTTGTAACTCCATGAAAAATAGATTCATAAAAATATTCAGTCGCATTGTTTTTTTTTGTTTGTTTGTTTTTTGTTTTTTTTCATGCCTAAATAGGAATAAAAACACTCAGGAAAAAAATCTTGATTAAGGTTCTCATAATTCATGCATGAAAGGGTTAATTATCAGCACTTGAATGTGAACTCAGCTGAACCTGGGAACTGGGAACAATTTTTGAAGAAATTTTTGAAGCAAAGAAACATTTACAACCCAACATCAGAAAGTGATAAACTGTGTGAAAACTATGAAATAAAAACATTTTTCATGCAGCTAATCTGATGTTTTCTCACATGTGAACATACTCTAATACTAGTTAGTACTCACTTCATGGAGATGATATGAAAAAAAATCTTTTTCATTAAAAAACTGTTAATTACAGTCTAATAGCAATTAGCTATTGATTTCCACCCAAACATGTTAGTGCAGATCAGGTTTATCAAGAACAGCAAAGTTACAGTAATGGTCTGAATGTCAGTGTATTATGGGATGGTGCATAAGTGTCCACTGTGTTGGCTGATATGGAACTAAAACAACAAAACCCATGAATATACCAGAGAACAGCTGCAGAAGAACTGTCCACTGGAGTGACCAGTATGCATGAAAGGGTTAATTTTACAAAACAGTTTATTCCTGTGAACATCTGATGGCTGACCACTTGCATCCAAACTTCAGGGTCAGCTTGACCTCATCACAACAGGTCACTTGTGGAGGATTGGGTCCCATTGAGGAGGTCACTGAGGGACTGGAGATTCTGTGTTATCAGGTAAAAACAAACCACTGTTGTTTCTTGTATCCTTTTTGTCTTTGCCAAACAGTTCTTGGGTCTTCACTTCATGCTGTTTTTGGTTTCATTCACAGCTCAGACCAGAGTCCAGGCAATAACACACTAGATTTTTGGGACCTTTGTGGTCATTTATTACCGGGCTCAGACTGGAGCTGGAAAAAACTTCCTATTCAAGGTGAGTAAAAGAGACACTATTTGAAAAAATGTTTGGAAGCCTCTGAATACCTGTGGAATGAACTGTGATATGGAAATAAGTCTGTTCAAGGAAAAAGAGTGGAAACACCAACATACATCTGCACCGGCTCTTTCCTGTCGGTTCTTGTTGGAGAAGAAAAGTGCGTCCACATGAAGGTGTACTGGACACTGCCCTGCTGTGGAGGAGGAGCAGTGCTGGTGGAGGAACAGGAGAACCAGACTCAAACTGAACCCATCCAACCTTTGGAATGTGACCACAGGAAACTCACCAGCACCTCTGGATTTGAATACACACTGTTTGGCTTCTTTCATATCAAGAAAAGAAAGAATTCTTTCAGATCAGCATGTTCATTATACTAGCAGACAGTAGAGACAGGACTGAAAAGTTCAACATAATGAAAAACCACAAAAAAAACATCAAATTTACTATTTAACAAATCTACTGCATGCTTTTAAAATACATTAAATATATTTTATCTTTGAGCTGCTCATCTTGCCAGTGCTTATTTGTCATTGATGGATTGTTCAGATATTTCATGGTTCAGTTTCTTGAATTTCAGTGAAACGTCTGTTAAAGTTTGACCACAAACTAAAGAGAAATCATCTCCTGGAATAACTCAGTGAAGCCTTTCAGTTTGGGTGCTTCCACAAATGAGTCCAGTTTTCTGTTTTGGCTAAAATGTGCTTAGAGGTCTTATTTGTGTCTTTGTGCATAAGAAATCGATCTACACTCACAGAAATATTTAACCCCAACTTTGAAGATTTATGTAATTTTTTTACATGACAAATTCCCATTTACTTTTTTTTTAGATAATTCTGACACAAACCTACCAAATAAACCTTACATAATGCATATGCATTTTACTGCCCTCGCATCCAGTCTCTTCTTTTCGTATGCTAGACAGCTAGCTAACACGTGTGATGTAGGCTCCAATGATGACAAGATAGTCCTTTTCTCTTGTTTATTGTCTTCCGACATCACTTTTAGAACGTGTAAAAAGACAAATGATGTCCAAGGCCACACATGTTGAGACAAAAGTACTATGTTCTGCACAAACCCGCTTCATTACATTCCCGTCATGCAGTATTCCCCGCACATGCGCTGAACACTCTGTGTAAAAACTCAAAAACACTATTTATTTTCACCACAAGAGGGCACCAAACCATTACAAATGAACACAGTTATAAAACAGCAGCTAACTTAAATGTACAGGCAGAATATGCATAGTGGAATAAAGCCTATTTATTTGAAATGCATAATCCTCAGGTTTATGTATATAGCATTAATAAAGTATAATTATTCTAAATCAATAATAATGAGAGTATTTATTTAAGATACATAGAGTTTATTGTTTGAATTGCATCATAATCAGGTTATCTATAGAAGATAAATAGCATATTTGTTTGAATTACATGTTATTTATGCTTATGTAATAAACCAAATTAATTCAAATGTATCACATTTATGTCATATTTTCCATTCAGTACAAACAATCTTAATGATGCATAAGAACAATCAGACCTCCAAATGAAAAAAGAAAAAAAAATTTTTTTACAGATACACATTTATCAAACAGCTATTTCCCTGAAGCACCCTTTAAGAACTAAGGGATCATTGAAACACAAGATCCTGTCTGGGAAAAAGGGGGGAATAAAAGAAGAAAAATCAGGTAGGGGCTGTGTAAGTGCATTATTACCAGTCACTGGAGCAATTTGAGTTTCAGTGTCTGTACTTTTGGTGAAAGCTTGGCTCAGTCCAGGTCCATCAGGATTTTCTGGTACCCCTCAGGCTTTTTGGATAGCTCAAGTTGAGTTCGTAGATCAGTCCATAAAGCATCACGCATGCATGGCTGACACTCTGCAGGTTACGGAGAACTTCCACACCTTCCAGCACAACACCGACATCAGCAAAGCATCCATCAGAACCATGACCCTCTGCTCGGACTGTATAGATGCCCATGGTCTTCTCTGCAATGTCCTCTGGATTCAGTGTCCTGGAATATAAAGAGAACACAACAATGGGCTGTGTGACCCTAACCTTGACCACCGAAATCTAAGTAGCTCATCCTTAGGCCAACTGAGAGTTAATTTGAAGATATTTCTTTAAGGCACTGTATATATGCGCTCATGAGAATGTGATGAATTCAACTTCAAGGTAACAATGACCTTATGACCTTTGATCACCTCCTAAAGAAAAAAAAAAAAAAAAAAAAAGACAAGGATGCATTTTGTGTTCTTTTTAACATGAGATTATACACAGCCTACTCTCAAATTGTGCACTTTTCTATCAAGGCGACAACTATTAAAAATGTGACAATTATCCTTTAAAGTAGTAGTCTTGTTCTCACATGTTTATGGGTTGATCCTCCACTGAGGGTAAGGTTCTGTGCTTCTTTAAGACGGAGGGATTTCTGGGGAGAATGCAGACACTGCTCTTTTCCCAATGAAGCCTTTGACCTGCCGTAAAAAAGTGCAGTTAACAAAACACACTAACAAACAAACTATAAATACACAGATATATTAAAATACACAACCAGCAACCTCCCACTCATTTTGTTCAGAGATCAGTGATGTAAATACGTAGCCAGTAGCTGTTAGAGTCAAATAAGAAACTGTTCATTGATGCAGGGAAAATGGACTGAAGGAAAGGAGGTAAACCTCTCCAACCCCCTTTCCCTCTCTTCTACCCTCCACCATCTCTACTCACCTCCTCTCTCTTTCCAAACCTTCTCACTCATGCCATCCTCTCTCTCTCTCCTTCTTCCCTTCCTCACTGGGATAACAGACTTGATGCACAAGCTCCACTACTTCCTGACAGGAAGATCTTTATTTCCTGTTTATACTATAAGTTTCAGTCATTAATCAGGTGTGCAGTACTACTCTTGAATATTGTGCACTTTTCTAAGGTGACAACAATTAAAAATCTGACAATTATCCTTCAGTGTAGTAGTCTTGTTCTCACATGTTTGAGTTGAGCCTGGGCACACCCAGCATGCACCTGATAAATCACTTCAAACAATAGTATGGTACAGGAAATAAAGATGCAGTCTTCCAGTCAGGAAGTAGTGGAGTGTGTGCATCAAAAATTTTCTTCTGCTCAAAATCATTGGCCACTTTTAAAAATGATGCAATACGATACTACTATAGCGTACAAGTATATATAGTCAAATTTGGCAATACTGTAAAACACACTGAATGGGAGAGTGTACAGGTGTAGAAGATTAGTAACATGGATAGAAAAAATGTCATGAGTGGTATTGGTGGGGGGTCTGGGGGTCCTCCCCCAGAAAATTTTTAAAGCTTCAGGTCAATTTTGGTGCTCTGGTTAATTTCAAAGGGTATGAAAACCTTTGAAGCAAGTGAAAATAATAACTAGAAGAAAATCTTACTGCAAAAAATGAGTGAAAAACTTTTTATTTAACAATTTAGGAACTCCTAAAACATAACTCCAACCCCAAATGCACATGAATTTTGGGGAAAATGTCTGTGTAAACGTAACCCTAACCAACTAATCTTCAGCTTCTCAGATTGATGGCGGATCAGGACTTTTTTACCATTGGAACCATACAGAATTTTCTTGTGGCAAACTCTGCACATGCACGCACCAGGCTGCTTCATTTTTTTGCACCATGATCTAATTGCAGTTCCATCGTCTCCCTTCTCATCAAGCCACGCCCACCTCCATCTATTTTTCACACATCTCTCAATAGTTCCCACTTCAGCACCTTCCTCTACAAACGTGTCCATGATGTCGTATATGCTAGACAAAATAATCTGTACGTGGTCAAACCTGCGTCCACAACCCCCTCCCACCAATATCATGTTCTCTTTTGATTGGAAGAAATTACGTCAACTGAAACAGAAATTCTATTCCGTTCCAGATCCTCTCTGAGGGGATTTAAAATACAGTGGCTTTGCAAATACCAAGGGTGTTACTCATTCATTCAATGTTATCTTCGTACTGTACCACACAGATACAAATAAGATGCTAAACGGGTCCAAATAAAGCACTTGTGCAGTCGGGCGCGTAACCGCGTAAGGCCGCGGCGCGCACAGCCGCACGCACGGGAAGGGCACATACACACAAACACACACACTAGTCATAAACCAGAAAGAGGAGATAAGCTATGAACCCAAACATGAAGGTCCATGTAGATCAGTTCTGTCTTCTGTCAGTCATGATAACCGACTGCAAGGCTTAGTTTAGTCCAGTATCAAGCTGTATGACCAAGCTAGCTAAAATGCCGTGAAATAGCTAGCTTGTTATTAGCTATGATGCTAGCAGGCGCCGGTATTGTCCGGTACACGCGACGTGACCAAGATAAAACTGCTTCAAATACTCACGAACTATATGTAGATTTGATCATAAATGAATTGACATTGATGTGATATAAACTGCACGATTTAGACACATTTGGAGCTAACTGGACGTAGATTACTTACCATCACATGGACGACCGCCTAATCCCACCAGGGCCTGAGTGCTGACGTCCACCGGAAGTGCAGGAAGTCGTTTCCGGTTTCCCCATTTCAAACTTCTCATAACTTCTATGAAAACCAATCACATAAAATTTAAACAAAAGGATCTTGTTTGCTTTACAACTTTTATTATTTAAACCATGTTAGCATGTATTAACTAATTACATTTAATACATTTTACAACTGATTAAATTAGGCAGATTGTAATTAATTTTAATGCAAACATTTAAAGAATATGAGTTTTTAAAGAAAATCAAATAGATGTAAATGCATAAAAATTAACTCTGCCATGAATCATTTCTGTGAGTGTAAGTGAATCCAAAGGAACTTTGTGTTGGTAAACGACAGTTTTTCAAATGGACAGGATTTCAGTTCTGTTCAACATGTTGATGCTCATATGAACTATGTTTTCAGCTCAAAAATGAACAATTTCAGCACAATTAATGCTAGATTTTCATGTCACAAATGGACAAGTTCTATTTGAACTGAATTTACTTGAAAAACCAATCTTCTATTCTTTTGGATTCCCCAGTTTTTCTTCCCAGATTCTCTCCTCCATATCACGTTTTATTTGTACAGGTTCAATCTGGAGTATGGTGCTGATCCATCCTGCTTCTGTTCCACCAATACATACATGAAGAATGGCACACAGCACTGTTTACATCAACACTTTTACAATAAGAAGCATTTTTATAAAGAAATAACAATTCTATATTGTTCTTTCCTCTTTAGTGTGATGATAAACTATCCAATAAATAATAGTGCTCCTAGTTTTTGCACAGGGATCATTAGTGTAAACGCTGACATGGCTGCAGAGCATCAGTATGATGGGATCCACAACACAATGAGCAGGACAGACAGCACAAAAGGCCTTAGCTGTTGTTTGCCACAAAATCTTGAAAATAAACCACTTGAACTACATCTATGATATGGACATTGTATTTCTGACTGTGTGAACCACAAACCCATGGTGCATCTAGTGGGTATTTGAGTTGTGTTAAAGTCTGAAGTTCAGTCACCTTTAAGCTGATTTAATTTTGATGGCAAATAGCTGCTACAGACACAACTGTTGTTAAATATTGGAAGAGCTTTTCCAACTATTACAGCAGCATGAACTACTTCCTTCCTCACCAGTTTACACTTGAACACTAAATGTACAGTTTGTAAATCTACAGTTTGTGGACGCCTTGACAAACACTTCAACTCTGCTCTTTAACCCTCCAGGGTGATGGAAGCATGAGAAAAGAAAAAAGGTTTTGTTTGAGATTCATCAACCATGAAAACCTGGAGATAGGATTAATAGATAGACAGCTTTATCTGTTCAGATACAAACCTGCTTTACTCTTTCTACTTCTAAAACAGATCACTGACCATGATTAGGAATTTCTGTGGAATAAATAGTATAGAGTTTTTTCCAATTGTATTCTATTTTTGGGTATTATTGGGTCCAATATGTTACATAAGGTAAAGTGTAAAGGAATTATTATATCATGGAGGTGAAACAGTGCTGAAAAATATATAACAAATGTGGTTACCATTTTGATGTGTTATATAAAGGCAAACTGAAAAGTATGGACAGAGCGCTAAGGGTTAAACACTATCTTCCACTACGAAGCACGAGATCAGTGAGGTCCCATCCACTCATGAAATGACATGTACGATTAAAGCAAGCAAACAAAACACAGAAGAACAAGATGAAGTTTAAGCAGTTTATTGAAATAAGTATCAAATCAAATTAGACCAAATCAGATCAGATAAAATCAAATCAGACCAAATTAGACCAAATCAGATCAAATCAGATCAGATCAAATAAAACCAAATCAGATCAAATTAGACCAAATCAGATCAAATCAGATCAGATTAAATTAGACCAAATCAGATCAAATCAGATCAAATTAGACCAAATCAGATCAAATCAGATCAGATTAAATTAGACCAAATCAGATCAAATCAGATCAAATTAGACCAAATCAGATCAAATCAGATCAGATCAAATTAGACCAAATCAGACCAAATGAAATTAATTTGTTGTAAACTAGACTCTTGAGCTAATCTACAGAAACCCAACAGAATCCTCCAGGAGCAAACACTTAGTGTGAGAGTGGCCAGGAAAAACTTCCTTCTAACAAGGAAGAAAAGCTGGAGCAGAACCAGACTCCTGGAGGATGGTCATCTGCCTTGACCAGTTGGGGTGAAAGAAAGAAAGAGAGAGAGACAAAGAAAGAAAGAAAGAGAGAGAGAGAGAGAGAGAAAGAAAGAAAGAGAGAGAGACAGAGAGAGAAAGAAAGAAAGAAAGAAAGAGAGAGAGAGAAAAAGGGAGAGAGAAAAAGAGGGAGAGCAAGAAAGAGAAAGAGCAAAAAAGAGAGAGAGAAAGAAAAAGAGAAAGAGAGAAAGAAAGAGAGAGAGAAAGAAAGAGAGAGAAAGAAAGAAAGATAGAAAGAAAGAAAGCAAGAGAGAGAGAGAGAGAAAGAAAGAAAGAGAAAGAATGAAGGAGAGAAAGAAAGAGAAAGAAAAAGAAAGAAAGAGAGAGAGAAAGAAAGAAAGAGAAAGAGAGAGAAAGAAAGAGAGAAAGAGAGTAAGAGAGAAAGAAAGAGAGAGAAAAAGAGGGAGAGAGAAAGAGAGAGAGCAAGAAAGAGAGAGAGAGAGAGAAAGAGAGAAAGAAAGAGAGAGAAAGAAAGAAAGAGAGCAAGAAAGAGAGAGAGAGAGAAAGAAAGAAAGAAAGAAAGAGAGAGCAAGAAAGAGAGAGAAAGAAAGAAAGAGAAAGAAAGAAAGAGAGAAAGAAAGAGAGAGAGAGAAAGAAAGAGTAAGCGAGAGAGAGAGAAAGAAAGAGAGAGAGAAAGAAAGAAAGAAAGAGAGAGAAAGAAAAAGAGAAAGAAAGAGAGAATGAGCGAGAGAGAAAGAAAGAAAGCAAGAGAGAGAGAGAGAGAGAAAGAAACACAGAGAGAGAAAGAAAGAACGAAAGAGAGAAAGAAAGAGAGAGAAAGAGATAGAAAGAGAAAGAGAAAGAAAGAAAGAAAAAGAGAAAGAAAGAGAGAAAGAAAGAAAGAACGAACGAAAGAGAGAAAAAGAACGAAAGAGAGAAAGAACAAGAGAAAGAGAGAGAAAGAAAAAAAGAGAGAGAGAGAGACGGTAAAAGAAAAGAGACGGAGGGCCACCAATGGGTGGCGGGCAGGGGGGTGCTGCTCCATCCTGGGCACTCAGGGCCTCCATACAGCCAAAGGCGCAAGGCGGGGGTCCGCCGGGGTCCTTGGGACAGCCAGAGGTGGAAGGTGGGGGGCCGCTGGGGTCCTGGGCACAGCTGGAGGTGGGGGGCAGGGGGCCACCTGGGTCCTGCGAACAGCCGTAGGCGGAAGGCGGGGGTTCGCCAGGGTCCTCCGTACAGCCGGAGGCGGAAGGCGGGGGGCCGCCGGGGTCCTCGGGACAGCCAGAGGTGGAAGGTGGGGGGCCACCAGGGTCCTGGGCACAGCCGGAGGCGGGGGGCAGGGGGCCACCTGGGTCGTCCGAACAGCCGGAGGCGGAAGGCGGGGTTTCGCCAGGGTCCTCCGTACAGCCGGAGGCGGAAGGCGGGGGGCCACCGGGGTCCTCGGGACAGCCAAAGGCGGAAGGCGGGGGGCCGCCGGGGTCCTTGGCACAGCCGGAGGCTGGGGGCAGGGGGCCACCTGGGTCCTCCGAACAGCCGGAGGCGGAAGGCGGGGGTTCGCCAGGGTCCTCCGAACAGCCGGAGGCAGGAGGTGGGGGGCCGCTGGGGTCCTCGGGACAGCCGGAGGCGGGAGGTGGGGGGGTGCCGGGGTCCTTGGGACAGCCAGAGGCGGAAGGCGGGGGGGCGCCGGGGTCCTTGGGACAGCCGGTGGCGGAAGGCGGGGGGGCGCCGGGGTCCTGGGGACAGCCGGAGGCTGAAGGTGGGCGTTCGCCGCTCTGCTTCGGACGTACTCCTGGTACTTGCGGCTGGAGCGCAGACACCGCAGGAAAGAGCGTATGGGTCGTGGGATGCGGCTCTGCGCTGGACAGCCGGAGGCAGGGGTCTCCTCAGGAATGGGTGACAGAGCCTGAGGCCAACGAAGCAGGGGCCGGGTCCAACCTCGCAGGGTCTGGAAAACACACAAATCAAGTCAGTATTCAACCTTTTCACACTTTTTCATACAAATGACTCATTGTGATTTTTGATCTGTCCTGTTGTACTGCTGCACAGTTAGAGGAAATGGATTTTGGAATAAAGAACGGATTCACAACAAATTGAATGTGGAACAAAAGTAATAAATTAATTAAAAATTAATTAATAAATTCAGTGATTTTGGGTGATTTTTGCTGTGGTGTTTGTCTTAGTTTCATGTACCATTAATTATTCTTCTAAATATACCTCAGATTTTATTCAATGTCAGCCTTATTTTGAGTTTGATTAAATAATACGACAAGGTTTACATCAGTTTTTCATCACTTTTACACCTGCTGTAAGTGTTATTTACATAAATTTACTTCAGTTTATCCTAATATCAGTCTTAGTTTTATCTCAGACTTGCCTGATTATTTAATAAATCTCTATTTTTTTTTATCAGTTTTACTTTTCTTTAGAGTATTATTTGGGTAAATTGAGTAATTTTGTATACAGGTTGATAGATATTTTTAGTAATCAGAGTAGCACACCTATAGTCTTAAATAACCAAATGCAGATCTGATGGGTAGTTTTAGTAATCACTAAAACTTACTAAGAAATTACTAAACTTACTAAAAAGTTACTAAAACTACCCATCAGACCTGCATATGGTTATTTAAAAATGTAGGTACACTACTCTGATTACTAAAACTACCCATCAGACGTGCATATTGGTATTTAAAACTATAGGTGTGCTACTCTGATTACTTAAAATACTCATCAGACCTGCATATTGGTATTTAAAACTATAGGTGTGCTACTCTGATTACTTAAAATACTCATCAGACCTGCATATTGGTATTTAAAACTATAGGTGTGCTACTCTGATTACTTAAAATACTCATCAGACCTGCATATTGGTATTTAAAACTATAGGTGTGCTACTCTGATTACTTAAAATACTCATCAGACCTGCATATTGGTATTTAAAACTATAGGTGTGCTACTCTGATTACTTAAAATACTCATCAGATCTGCATATTGGTATTTAAAACTATAGGTGTGCTACTCTGATTACTTAAAATACTCATCAGACCTGCATATTGGTATTTAAAACTATATGTGTGCTACTCTGATTACTTAAAATACTCAGCAGATCTGCATATTGGTATTTAAAACTATATGTGTGCTACTCTGATTACTTAAAATACTCATCAGACCTGCATTTGGTTATTTAAAACTATAGGTGTGCTACTCTGATTACTTAAAATACTCATCAGACCTGCATATTGGTATTTAAAACTATAGGTGTGCTACTCTGATTACTTAAAATACTCAGCAGATCTGCATATTGGTATTTAAAACTACATGTGTGCTACTCTGATTACTTAAAATACTCATCAGACCTGCATATGGTTATTTAAAACTATAGGTGTGGTACTCTGATTACTTAAAATACTCATCAGACCTGCATATTGGTATTTAAAACTATATGTGTGCTACTCTGATTACTTAAAATACTCATCAGACCTGCATATTGGTATTTAAAACTATAGGTGTGCTACTCTGATTACTTAAAATACTCATCAGATCTGCATATTGGTATTTAAAACTATAGGTGTGCTACTCTGATTACTTAAAATACTCATCAGACCTGCATATTGGTATTTAAAACTATAGGTGTGCTACTCTGATTACTTAAAATACTCATCAGATCTGCATATTGGTATTTAAAACTATATGTGTGCTACTCTGATTACTTAAAATACTCATCAGACCTGCATATGGTTATTTAAAACTATAGGTGTGGTACTCTGATTACTTAAACTACCCATCAGACCTGCATATTGTCATTTGAAACTTTAAGTGTGCTACTCTGATTACTCAAACTACCCATCAGACCTGCATATTGTTATTTAAACTACAGGTACCCTTCTGTGGTCTTCATATTTCCTGGTTAAGTAGAGTAAACAAACAGATATTAGCATGTTTTGTGCGTACCGGTTTGGTAATCTGATCCAGTCTGACACAGGTTTCCATTAGTTTGTCCTGTTTTCATCCTGTTCTCAGTGTTATCTAGGTGACATGACTGGTATAAAAGGACTGTTGTTCTTACCTTTGCCATGGCGGAAAACTTCCTCCCGGTCGGTCCGGGTCCGGATCCGGGTCCTGGTCCTGGTTCTTCGACGCTGTCTGGTCTTGGTCCTGGTCCTGAAGTTTTTCGTCTGTGGCTGACTTTTTTCCGGTGTTTTTTAAGTGTTTTGTCTGTTAGCTTAGTACAGTACTGTCCTACACTGCTACTACTGTGGCTAGCTCACATGGAAAAGGGAAGAAGAAGAACCGTCCACTCTTTACATTCTGTCCAGTAACCTGGCAACGGGGATGCACGCGCATGTTTCAAATGCTGTGTGTGTGTGTGTGTGTGTGTGTGTGTTTGGGGGGGTCTCGGTCGGGTCCGTCCTCCTTATAATACTATGAGGGTATGGGCCGGTGTGGACCTAATGCGGGCTCACCAACCCGGTGCACGCGCGTCAGGTGTGCTGTGTCCAAACTTGTTCGTGTGTGCCTCCATGTTCACCTGTGGTCTCCAAATGTGTTTAAAGCCTGCAGGCCGTCTGCAGCACACTCACCAGTGCTGGTAGTGCAGAGAAAATGCGCTGGGCTTCCGCGCCAACAGTGTGGATCAACCCGGTGCACGCGCGTCCAAAGGGGCCACGCGAATCGGTAGGCCTGTTCTAAAAATAGAACTAGTCCACACGTCTCCAACACGGTGCTCGCGGCCTACGGGTGGGTCACCGAGGGTCAATAATATAAGAACACAAAGCTGATTGGTCATTTAGTTGAACTGGTCTAAATTTACACCCAATCAAAATTACAAGTGTCCTGCCCCCCTCCCGAGATGAAACGGTCAACTAGCTGTCAATCAAACTTAAGCGCTGGTTTGCTGCCTGACACCGGAGAGGGGCGGGGCCCAGGAGGAGCCAGATGTCAGACAGGAAGTGGGTTTGGCCCCGCAACGATGTGGGCGGAGTTCAGTCATTGAGTTATTTTCACCAACAATGAGACACAGATATCAATGCAAAGTGTGCCATCAGAGATTGTATTTTGTAGTTATTTTTTTAATGGTTGTATTTCATAATTTGATGTTTTTTATAGTTGAATTTTTTTTTTTAATTGTTGAATTTTTACAGTTTCATATTCTGAATTCAATTACTCAAAATAAATAAATAAATAAATAAAAATTCAATATTCTCAAATACAATGTTTCAAATTCAATCTAAAAAAATTCAACCTAAAAAAATTCGACATAACATCTTGACCAGGCAAAACCAACACAGTACCGACCCACTCGATCTAACTTTCACCCAATCATGCGTCGCACCAGATATCATGTGACGCTCAGATGGCAGTGCCATAGACATATACTTTTTTAAAATTTAGAACAGCACAGTTTACAATTTTTTGTCATATCAAGCCACAGACATATATATGCACTGCTGCTGCCCATTAGAGTAACGTGCCTACAGGGTGCCCATCGTAGCACAGTGCTACTCACTGCCACTGTGCATTGAGTCTGTAGAGGAAAGAGGTGTTGGTTTGCACTATTAGAGGGATCATCAATCGCTCAATTGTTAACATATATTTACACGGGTTGTTTGTTACAAATGTCAGACATGGAGGACAGATAGACAGATACAGACATAAATAGAACAAAAGGAACTCAGAAAATGTCAAGGTGTGTTCAGGTCTTTATTTTAAAGAATTGCTTTCAGGGTATATATTGCATTTGATTATTATTATCATAAAAATACTATTATCACTATCACAAATAGTGCTATTATAATTTGACTATTATTATAACCAAAATCATAATTAATATTGCTATAATCACTGCCTTATTATAACTTTGACATATTTGAGATGAGTGCAAGAACATAAAGAATCCCCCTAGAAAATATTTACAAATTTACAAGAATGTTTACCAGAGCTGCCTTTCATTAATCAGGCCTATGGAAGCTGAAACCCCTGAAAACAGAACTGTTTTGCACAGCTTTGATTGATTGTTTATTTCGAATATCAACATTTAAAACCAGTACAAGAAAAATCAATGTTAAAAAAACCTATTCAAAAAGGAGCAGGATGAAGTTCAACTTATTTACTCCCTCCCCCTTACCTTATATTTTTACTAACCATACATTCCCATGTCAGCTCCTATAAGCCTAACAAACCTTATACATAACCAAATAAATTCTGACTAAGCCTGCACAAAACATAAAATGCTGCTCACATCAGAAATAAACTCTGTCCATTTCATGACAGTGTTTTACATCAAACTGATCATACTGTAACACATTTGAACTAATACTTTTGTCATATTTTCTTAACATTTTTTTTATTGACCTTTTAAATGTGTTATTTGATGTAACTTCCTTCAATTTATCATTGAAGTTGTTCAATAAATTGATTCCTGAAGTCACTGTTACAGTCAAAGTGGTGCAGCCTAATTTGGAGAAACATAGGTACTCATCTCAGTAGGTGTGAATGGTGGTTATCAATGCCAAATCCTGTTTCTTCAATATGTTCCCTGAGCAAAATTACATCCTCTGTGTCAATCTCTTCCTGGACAACATGCGCTAATACTGACACCTTGGGAGTTTGTCCTAATTGGACCTAGCCAATCACCTGCTCTGCTGCTTTCATTCATTCATTCATTCATTTTCTGAACCCGCTTTATCCTCACTAGGGTCACGGGGGTCGCTTGGAGCCTAACCCAGCTATTTATGGGCAAAGGCGGGGTTCACCCTGGACATGTGACCAGTTCATCACAGGGCTGAACAGATAGAGACAAATAATCACTGTCACATTCACACCTATGGGCAATTTAGATTAACCAGTTAACCTATCAGTGCATGTGTTTGGATGATGGGAGGAGCCAGAGTACCAGAGAGAACCCACACAGACACGGGGAGAACATGCAAACTCCACACTGTAAGGTCCCACCCCCGTTGACTGGTGTTGGAATCGAAGCCAGGACCTTCTTGCTGTGAGGCATGAGTGCTATCCACTGCACCACCGTGTTGCCCCGTGTTGCTTTCCTCACCTTTATAAAAAATAAATAAAAAATGGAATATATGAAACCTTAAAATGCATCAGAATGCGTAATGTGGTGTGATGATTTGATATGAGCTTTATTTTTGACTGTCTGTGACAAAACCTAATCTGTAGGACTAAAGTAGTTCATGTATTTAACAAGTAGGCAACATGAAGAATACTGCAGTAATGTGTGGGGATGGATGGAGCAGAGGAAGATGGACAGACTGTGTCCAGTAAACATCTGCCTTCAGACAATGAAGGTGGAGCAAAAGGGTGAACTCTCTCTATGCTAACTTCTGAAATGAAGTTAGCATAAACTAACTGGTAAAACCCCTTTGAATAATAAGGAAGGAGGAGTCTAACTGAGTATAAACATTAAGAACCTATATGAAATATTCAAATCAGTATTCCATTTGACCAGAGGATCATTCCAGTCTGTTTTTCAGCTCATCATATATGAGGTTCTGTCCCTCAGATCCTCCACGGGATCATCCATACTCTTCTTCATCCTTCGCTCCTGGATCATGCTGTTCTTCAGACTGTCCACTCTAACCAGAGCTTCAATAAGTCTGGCCTTCAGAGCAGTGGGAGAATCACCTAAAGCAGAACTGTGGTCCTAATGGAAAAAGGGAGGAAAATATTGATTGATGTTTCTACCTCCTCACTTCCACTGCTGGCTCACATGCCTCATTTCATCCCTCAGTCCCACTGTGGGCACCTTGGGTATGAGCGTCTTAGTGTCAGAAACACATATTCAACAATTACAGTAGGTTTAAATTGATGCTCAAGTGGATTTGAGTGGGTCTAAAATGAGTGGCAGAAAGCAACTGTGATGGAGGTTTGAATGTGACCAGGGCCTTGATGCTCTCATGTGTTTGAGAATTATCACATGTAAATACTTGCAACATTAGTCTGAGGGTCAGCCTCATGGAAATGCTGAGGTCAATCCACCGGCAGGCTCTCTACAGCTTTCCTCTAAGCTTTTGTGGTCCTTGATGGTGCTGCTAAAAATAAGAAACATAATACAAAATTTAAGAAAAGTATTAAGCATCTGGAAGTACTTAATTCCTAAACATGCAGACAGAAAAAAAGTTTAGAAACGTGTGGCATTAAGTAGTTATCCAATACTTACAAAGTTATATGAATCATAGACATTGGTTATTTACACCTTTCTACCTATCTTTTCAAACAACTGTCTTTGGAAAACCTTAGAAATGTGAGAAAGGTCTCCAGAGATAGAAAAAAAATTGTCTACAACAAAAAAGAATGTTCACCATTCACATAAAGGGTTAGTCCATAATCCATAGGCCTTCATATTGAATACATCCATTAATTGCCATCTATTAAATGCTGTATTCTAACAGATCAATGACTGCAACCTAAGGTCTGTTTTTCTTTTTTTTTTTTTTTTACCAAGAGGCAGAATATAGATAAATACCATTGCATTTTAACCTCAGTTTTATCTCACTTGTAAGCAGCTGTGGGATTGTAGCTCCACATTATGTAATAACAGTGCAATATGTAATAATGTAATAATTTTTCACCTCATTATGTAATATCACTGCATTTGGTAATAAAATTCTTGAACGTATTTTGTAATAAACTTTGCTGCATTTTGTAACTAGAAGCACTCGGAGAGCGCAGACCTCCGCCAAGACTAATCAGTGGCCCCCCCCGTGGGCCCCCCCACGCCAAGGAGGTTATGTTTTTGCCAGGGTTTGTTTGTTTGTCTGTCTGTTTCTCTGTCCGTTAGTGTGCAACATAACTCAAAAAGTTATGGACAGATTTTGATGAAATTTTCAGGGTTTGTTGGAAATGGGCCCCCCCGTGGGCCCCCCCACCCCCGATCACCACCAAAATTTAATCATTTCTTCCTTATCCCATTTCCAACAAACCCTGAAAATTTCATCCAAATCTGTCCATAACTTTTTGTGTTATGTTGCACACTAACGGACAGACAAACAGACAGACAAACAAACAAACAAACCCTGGCAAAAACATAACCTCCTTGGCGGAGGTAATAACTTATTACGTATTGCAACAGTTATTGCAAAATGTGACTGTAGCACTTTTTTTTTTAAAGAAAATTTTATAATTTGGTGCATTATGCAATCAACCATTGAAAAACGATTGAAACTAGAAAAACACTCGGAGAGCGCAGACCTCCGCCAAGGCAGATTAGTATGTATCATAAAGTAAATTGAGCTGGTAGAGCCCGGATGCGGAGCAGAGGGTTTCTGTCAGTCCAGTCTTGATTTATATCACTACCAACCTACTCACTCAAATGTATTCCTTCCTTACACCTTACCTGTGAAAGGTGATTCCAGCAGATCTGGTGTTTATGTTCCACTCGTTAGAACATCCATAAGCGCCACAGAGGTCCGCCATCATTTACGGTGTGGCATAAAATACGGACCTTGTAAAATTTGGACCTATTTGGAATTTGCGCATGCGCGAGCGCAGCCTTACCGGATGTCAGGTTCAGCGAGGCTTATGAAATAAGTACCTTGCGAGTAGAATTGCGCGCTTTTAGGCTGGGTTAGGGGTCGCTGAACCTGACATCCGGTAAGGCTGCGCTCGCGCATGCCCAAATTCCAACTAGGTCCAAATTTTACAAGGTCCGTATTTTATCCCACAACGATTCTGTCAGGACATTGTGTGTTGGAAACATTACATAGAATTTGGATTCAGTTTTAAAGCCGACATCTTTTTAAAACGCCAAAGCATCTAGTATCATACCTACATGTGTGATGTTTTCAACAAATCAAACCGTTTGGAAATCGGCCAAAATTTCAGCATTAACCAGCAGCACATTCAGAGGGTAGCATGAGGGCTAACTTCCCATGCTAGCGTTAGCTAAGGATGCTAAACTCATTAAAAATTTAACATTAGCAAACTGAAAACTCAACATAATTATTATAGGATGAGTCGGATATTACAAACAACACGTTACAGGAGTTTGGCCTTCTTTAAGTCATGAATAATAACTTTAATGAACTTTTATTGGCAGAGCTCAGCTCTACAACAACTCACCTGGGGAAGGCTTTAACTGGAGCGCAGCCGGACGTGCCTACGTCATCGCGCTGGAAGCTGCCACACACACACACACACACACAGACACACAGGCAGGAGATAATGGTGAAACTAAGTTTTTTAGGCAAAAACGGGGGGTGATTTTGTGAAATTCATAGGCTATCTATATTCAACCGTTTCATGTGTGAATCACCGCGCCTGCGCCACTTCCTGAGCGTCACGTGAATTTGTAACATATTGTATTTGAGAATATTGAAATAATTTTTTTTTTAAATAATTGAATTCAGAATATGAAACTCTATGTGTAAAAATTCAACAATTAAAAAAAAAAAAATCATCAAAAAAATCAAATTGTGAAATACAACCATTAAAAAAAAATAATTCAACCATAAAAAAATTCAAATTATGAAATACAACCATTCAAAAAAACTTATTGCAAAATACAACCTTTCAGTCTCTGATGCGACACATTTGCTTCGATAAAGCTGACACATAAACAGTTATGGATATGGAATTTACCAAACATTATAAATAAGTTAACAGTGTACTCAGTGCTGCTCTCTTGGTGAATGAAACATGTAATAACAGGCTTACTATCAATTACAATGGGGTGTTTGACTTTACACAATATATATCTTTCCAATTTAGTCCAGAGGGTAATAGAGCGGTTGCACTGATAGGATAAGTGTAGTAAAGTTTCAGGCTCATTATTACATGAGTTACATTTAATTTCTAGATCTAAAAATTTAGAAAGATATGCATTAGTGCTAAAAATACTGTGTAAAATCTTGACATGAATCTGTCTTATCTTCTTGTTGATGCAGTATTTGTATGGTAACAGCCATGCTCTTCGCCATCCAATACATGAAAAGACATTGTCCTGAAAAGCTTTCCCTCTTGGAGTTATTTTCCACCTTTCATAGAATGTGTTTCTTATATATTTCTAAGAATGTTTATTAGAATCCAAAATGCCAGTACCATTAATCATTAAATGTGACTCTATTCTTATCACTTCTTCACATTGGAGATGACTTTTCATAAGAAAGCGCAGACCATGAGGGATAGCTTTTGTAACCTGACTGACTTCCTTATTTTTTATGGGAGAAGAATCAATGAGAAGAAAATGTTCATAACTAAGCATTCAACCATTGTTGTCAAAGAGATCACACACATAAATAACACCTTTATCAAACCAATTTTCACTGAAAATAGATTTCTTCCCAACAGAAATGTCTCCATTTTACAGCCCAAATAAGGAATCTGATTTCATGGTCAATGGGAAGACAAGAATCCTTGTGGATCCAGATGGAATCAAAACCATTCGAACCTCTGCCTCTTATTTCCCTCCTATTTATAAATCATTTTGAGAAGATAACAAATATGGACAAATGTTTTTCTGTAATCAATACCTTGAAAACTTGGAAAGACTGTAGGAAAAAAAATGGAATCATCTCTTGTAGCTCTATACACTCTCCAATCTTTCAAAATCCAGACCTAAACACTCAAATCACTTGGGTTAATACATGTCAGTGGACAAACTCTGGTTTAATACAATTCAAAGACTTGTTAAATGTGAACATGCAGCTAAAATCATTGAAAGATCTAAGATCGGAATTTAACATCTCTAATAAACACTTTTTAAAATATTTACAAATTTGGAGCATCACAAGTAGTCTTATTAAGGAAAAGAAGTTACGTCTTGGATTATCTGAATTGGAGGACACTTTGCTATCCTCAGACACAATAAAAGGAAAGATGAGTGAATTTTATAATATTCTGATAAGAGAGGACCAGTCTTCCTTCCAACTGTTAAAAAAATCTGGGAGAAGGAGTTAGGCAGAACATTAGAAGATAATGCCTGGTTAAACATCTGTGAAAGAATTCAGTTTTGTTTTACAAGTAATAAAATTAAGGAAGCCAATTTTAAATTCATTCACAAAATCTACCTAACTCCAATAAAAATGCATAGAATATCAAGGGATATCTCATCAGTGTGCTATCGATGTAAAAAGAGGGAAGGGACATTCATGCACATGTTCTGGGACTGCGACCTTTTAAAAAGTTATTGGAACTCAATTCACTCTTTCACTCAATCAGTCTTGGATTTACAATTTGATTTAAGTAGCAGTTTGTATTTATTAAATGACACATATAATTTACAGTTAGATCATAAAAAATGCAGGATACTAATTTTGATCACTTACTTCGCAAAGAAATGCATACTTATATTTTGGAAGAATGATTCCCCTCCATCTTTTAAGATCTTCCATGATCAACTGTCTTCTTTTTTACCTTTAGAAAAACTGATGTTGGATAAATACAATCGGGGCCATCTCTTTAATGAATTTTGGTTGCCTTTACTTTCGGGTATGGAGAAAGTTTGAGTTTGTAGATCGTGAACATTGCCCTATTATTGCGATTTATGTTACAGCATGCATAATTATGCTCATGCTTATGTTGTTACCCTTATTAATGTTATTGTGAGAATGATAATGATTTTTTAAAAATTATAATTTTTTTTTTCTGTAGACATGTATATTTTTGGCCTTTTACTTTTGTGTGTTTAGTTGATTTATTTCTTTAGGGATGGGAGGTGGGAAGAATGCACAAAGGAGAATTGTAAAAAGTGAGACCCAGTATGACTTTGTACTGTATCTGGAGGATTCTCTTGTGTGAAATAAAAAGATTTAAAAAACAAAACAAAAAAGAAATGTCTCCATTATTCCAAATAATAGTCTTATGAGAGGAAAAAATGATAACATAATTTGCCAAGAGAGCTTGCTGGTAAAACTTAGACAACTTTGCAGGTAATTTTGTGTCATCAAAGTTGCAGGTCAGAAGAAAAGAAAGACCACCCAAACGTCTAAAAATATTATTTGGGGTCAAGTACCCCATGGAGTTTGGTGTTGTGAGACATTCCTTAATCCAGTTTATTTTAAACATGTTGTTCAAATCAGAAAAATTCAAAAGTTCGAATCCACCTTGATCCCTAGGCCCTGAGAGTATCTTTTTAGATGATGGTGCTTATTTTTCCAGGCAAAGTTGGTAAGGATTCAATTGATTTCTTTGGATGTTGCATCCTTGTAATGGACTGAGTACGTAAACTGAACCCACATGCACGACCCAGAGACAGACGTAAAAGTTCACAGTGTTTATTAAACGCAAAGTTCACTGACAGTTCTCTGATAATGAATATGAACAAAATCTTGAGAACACAGAGTCCCGGGTTCTTCTCGGGGATAGTAAATCGGACCGGAGACGAAAACCCACAGTCCGGATCGGTAAAGCATGTCAGGAATCCGACTAGGGAAAAGCAGAGGGAGGTCAGTGGCAGAACCAGGTCATACACGGACAGGCAGACGGAAAGGCAACAGGACATATGGAACAGGCTAGCTCACGTACCGTTAAACAGGCGATAAGGTCGAACACACATTCAGTCAGTTGGAGGCAGAAGCACAGACAGGAGTTAGGCAAACAGGCAAAAAACAGAGATGGCAAACCAGGTCAAACACAGGCAGGCAGACAGGAGCCAAAAAACACTGGTAAGTATCTCACAAGGAAAATACGAACTAGCAATGAGCAAGGGAAAACACAGTGCTTAAATACACAAGAGGGAGGGAAGACAAAGAGACACAGGTGGAACAAATCAGGGCGGGGACAGGTAATCACACAGGTGGACACAATTAGGGACAGGAAGCAAAGACACCAGACATGACACACGAGGAGAACTTAACAAAATAAAACAGGAAGTGACAGACAAACACACAAGACAGACAAAGCCAGACTAACATCTGGTGGCAGGCACGACAATCCTGAACAAACATTGATAGAGCAGGGTAAACAAGTCCTGGAATACCTTCAGCCTGGGTCAAAAGAATTCTCCCAAATATAGACAAATCCCTTTGCAGCCACATCTTCATAATATTTTTGTCTTCTTAAGTCTAGGGATAAAGTTAAGTTTTTGCCTGGAGATCATATCTTTAGTTACTTCAATACCCAAGTATTTTACTGTTTTTTTTTTCACGGAAATGTTGCAAATGATATTGTCATCTGACTCAGTCAAACTTATCATTTCACATTTTTTAATATTAAGATGCAACCCTGAAGCATTGGAAAACTCATTAATTATTTGTGTACTAGATTCAGTTTGATGTTTGTTCTTTAAAATCAAAACTGTATCGTCAGCTAGTTGAGTGATATGGATTTCCCTTTGAAAAATAGATAAGCCACGTATTATGGGAGAATTCAGGACCTTTAACCTCCTAAGACTCAGCTACAGGTTTTCTGTCCACATTTGTGGACAAGACTTTCACAACTTTATACAAAAAAAAAAAAAGAAAGAAAACTGTCCACCACAAAGGACATTCCATAAAAATTTTAAAAACTGCATCTGAACAAACTGTTGCATCATGATGTTTCCAATAGAGGCACTTATTAATAAAAAAACAAAAAAGCTTGTACTTTGCTGACATTTCCTGGGTCTTATGAGGTTAAAGAAGTAATTATACAACAATTAAAACTAAAAAGGGAGAAATTGGACAACCTTGACGTACAGATTGATTAGCTGGAAATCTCTGCGAGGTGTTGGGATAAATCATTAAACTGCTATTGATGTCCTTGTAAAACATTTTAATGTCTGAAAAATTGTCTAAAATGTCTAAAATTTTCCCCAAATACAAATAATTTTAAGATTTTATATTTAAACAGGTTTTCCACTGTATCCAATGATTTGTAAAAGTCAAGTAAAACAACTGCTTCTGACTCCACAGATTCTGAATAATGAAGTAAACCAAAAATCAGTCTTATATTGTTACTAATGTGGCGATTGGACATGAAGCAGACTGAGTTTCATTTCTAATTTCTTCAAGATTTCTTTTGAAACGTTTGTCATATACAAGTGCCAGTAATTTGTAATCTGCATTCAAAAGGGTAATTGGTCTCCAATTTTCAACTGATAGAGGATCTTTATTAGGTTTTGATATCAAGCTAATTAGACCTTGTTTCATAGTTGTTGTCATTTCCCCTTTATTAATACATTCTCTATACGTTCCCATAAGAGGGGCTTCAGTAAGGTTCCAAAAACAGAAGTAAAACTGTTAGGGCAGGTCATCAATTCCAGGGGATTTTCCAAATTTCATATGTTTCAAGGCTTCAACAAATTCAATAACTGAAAAAGGTCTTTCACAGTCTGTTTTGAATCAGTCTGAAATAGTGGGAATATGGTTTTGAATACTACCTAAAAAAGTTTCACAGGACTGGGAGTCAAAATTAGATTCATATAATTTTTTATAGAATGATCCTGCATAGTCTGCTATTTCTTTAGGACCGGTGCTAATATTATCAACAATTTTCAAAGTTCACAGATTATTTCTACTGCAGTTGCGTTTTTCCAATGAAAAAAAAAAAAAAAAAAAAAAAAAAAATAAATATATATATATATATATATATATATATATATATATATGTGTGTGTGTGTGTGTGTGTGTGTGTGTGTGTGTTTTTCCCATTTTCTACCCATTTTGCACGTATGAAAGCTCCTTTAGCAGCATCTGTACATAGTTTATCAATTTCGTCCTGTAATTGTATTAATTTCAATCTGTCATTATCTGAAAGATGTACTACTTCCAGTAAAGTTTTCAAATTTTCCATAAGTTCTTATTCCTTTGCATTAATTGCTTTTTTAATTTCTTTACTGCGTTTAATTGCTATGTCTCTGACCTAAGTCTGCTGGAGGGTATTTATTTATTTATTTAGTCTGCTGCAGGGTAACCAATTTGTTTCTAAAAGCTGACGTGTTCTTAAGGCCCGCCTTTGCAGCCTGTTTATTGGCTTTAGGAAAGCGAAGTTGCGTTCTGATTGGCTTTCAATTACAAAACACTTCCGCAAATCTAGTCTGTTTGTGTTTTTGAGGAGATCTCCTCAGACCACCTCTTAAGTTCACAAGCTTGGCGACTGTGAGAGTTCAACCCCTCGGTTCGTAAGTATGGAGGAATGTCATCTTTACATGACAAGCTCACCTTTTGCGTTACCTAATTCTCTGTGGCGTGTTATCACTAAAGGAGTTTTTATCAGCTATGGCTAGCTAGCTCAGATAGCTTCAGTGTGTCCTCAGCTACCCAATACTTAACGGTTTTGTGTTGAGCTGACAGCTGTCACACATTGCCCTCACATATGTGTTGCTGTTTGATAGTAGTGCAGAATAGGTGATCTAATATTAGGGTTTTCATTGTGGCACGTTGCAGAGGCTCATCTCAAGCCATGGAAACGCTAACAGCTTCTATAGCTTCTAGCCTGTGCTGCTGCAGTTGTATACATCGTTGCATGAGCGTTGGTTCGTTGATATCGCAACAATCCACACATGCTTTGTTAGGGGACGTGCAAGCCCTGATATGATAGAGATGATAGCTGAGTGTGTCTTCACTAAGCTGCCATCTATATATTTCTTTAATAGGCAGTGGTGCCCAATGTTGTCTGTTCCTTTTCCAGTAAGACAGTAGGTTTATTGATATCGGCTAAAATGTGCTTAGAGGTCTTATTTGTGTCTTTGTGCACAAGAAATCAATCTAAGGGAATCCCCAAAGGAACTTTGTGTTGGTAAATGACAGTTCTGCAAATGGACAGGATTTCAGTTCTGTTCAACATGTTGATGCTCATATGAACTATGTTTTCAGCTCAAAAATGTCCAATTTCATCACAATTAATGCTATATTTTCATGTCACAAATGGACAAGTTCTATTTGAACTGAATTGACCTGAAAAACAAATATTCTAGTCTTTTAGATTCCCCAATTTTTCTTATAAGATTCTATCCCACATATCACATGTTTTATTTGTACAGGTTCAATCTGGAGTATGGTGCTGATCCATCCTGCTTCTGTTCCACCAATACATACATGAAGAATGGCACACAGCACTGTTTACATCAACAGTTTTACAATAATAAGCATTTTTATAAAGAAATAAAAATTCTATATTGTTCTTTCCTCTTTAGTGTGATGATAAACTATCCAATAAATAATAGTGCTCCTAGTTTTTGCACAGGGATCATTAGTGTAAACGCTGACATGGCTGCAGAGCATCAGTATGATGGGATCCACAACAACCATGTCACATCCGTCCACTGACACATTTAGTGTTTTTATGTCAGCTGGGATTGTTTTAGATCCACAATACCAACATTTATGAAGAAGAGCACAATTATCAATAGTAAGTCTGTAAGTTTATTCCTAATAAAGTACTGGGACTGACCAGAGCATCATGGGTAATGTCACGTCCGTCCACCAGCAAAAGTTTTCACATACACGTTCTATTCCAAATCCAATATTTATGAAAATAGAGCTTCCACTGTCAGAGAATATCAGTAGTCTGTGCACAAATGGATTAGCATTATTTACACACACTTCTATGCATTTATGACAACTTTTTTTTTTTGACAAAAATGGACACTCATTTGACCCCCTAAGGAAATTTTAGCCGATATGTATTTCTTTAAGTGGTTGTGTCACAGTAATGCAGCTTCAGTCTGTGTATTGATATGATGATTACGCAACTTAGCTACACCACTCTCCTTATGACACATCTGCACACATCCCCGACTATAAATTTAGATTCTGTTGATACATTCTTTTACTTTTCAAATGTATATCCTTCACTTTGGGGTGGATGGTATAGGCAAAAATGTTATCAGCTCAGATTAATTGTCCCAATTTCTAGCTTGTGAAGTAATTACAGCCTTGTGTAAGAAAACATTCTTTGCTGGAAAAAAAAAGAGTTTGAGTTGCAGGACATCGTAGATAAGATGGCCACAATATGTTTCATCAGCTTAACTTCATTTTAGTGGTAAAAGTAACATTCAGGTTGAAACGCATGTAAAAAAAACAAAAAAACAAAAAACAACAACAACTTTGGGACAGTGGCAATTTATGGTCAGTAGTGTGTTAAAATAGTTGTCATGTGGTTGTAATTGTGATTTGGTACAAAAGCAGCATCTAAGAAAGGTCTAGCTCTTTAGGATAAAAGAAGGGCCAAGGATCAACTGATGAAAATGTTATTGCAATAGTTAAAAACAATGCACCTTGAAGACAGGACGGGCCTTTCAGCCTCTATGGTGCAGAATAGAAGGGAAAAAGATTCAAGAATCTGAATGTATTTCAGTGTGTTAAGAGTCATTTTGCAAGCCTAAGCTGAACACTGTGATCTTCAACCCCTCAGAAGGTGGCCTACTGTCCATCATCTAAAGCTCATAGAACCATATGGGCTCTGAATTACCTTTGCAAACCTTTTACCAAACATATCAGCACAGAGTTACAGCAACAAATGTCATTTCAAACTTTTCTGAGCTAAAAATACTTTTGTCAGGCGTTGATGAATGAGTGTTGTGTGGTCTGAACCTAAGACAAAAAAGACCAGCGACAAGTACAGAAACCAGGACTTGTTTATGGTCTTGGGATGTGTCGGTGTCTTTTGTCAAGGTTGTTGACACTTGTATGATTCATCATTAATGCTGAAAAGAGATTGCGACTGTGGAGCAGGGGTCACCAACCCTGGTCCTCCAGAGCTACTATCCTGCCTGTTTTAGATGTATCCCTCTTCCAACACACCTGATTCAAATGATAAGCCTGTCATCAAGCTCTGCAGAAGTCTGATAATGACCGTCAGGTGTGCTGAAAGAGGGAAACATCTAAAACATGCAGGATGGTAGCTTTTGAGGACAAGGGTTGGTGACCCGTGCTGTGGAGCAACACACTGCCTTCAAGGCAACTGTTTTTCCAGGGATGCCCGTTCATATTCAACAAGACAACATAAAACCATATTCAAATTTAGAACACTTTATTATTCCAAGAGGAAATGGTCTGGTTACAGTTGTTTCTTTTGAGCTGTTCCTTCGTAGTCTGTATCCAGTTTAGAAGCTGAATAGCCTTTTACCCACTGTTCCTACAGGTTAGCAGTTAATACTGGCCACCATCTGCCAGCACTGATAGTTTGTAAATATTATCTTAACTGGTCTGTCTCTGAGAATTTTTGTTTTTTTTTTCTTGAATATATGCATTTGACTTTTGTGGGGAGCAAGAAAGATGGCACAAAATGTGATGGATTTACTGCGTCACATTTGCCTATGCAGTATAACCCTGGCTTGACTCTGATCTGATATTCTCTTGTTGGTGGTGTCGAAGCTGATGAGGATGCTCTGAGTATCAGCCCGACATTGTCACTGGATGAAGTCTAGAACTGCACACTTACTGGAAAAGGGATGTCAGCCTGTTCTGTTACCTGAACACGAGACAGAGGTTTGCAAGGTCCAATGTGGGTTTGATGAGGATTGATTGTTTAAAGTTGGAAAATGTAAGATAACCAAGCAAAGGGCTCAAATTGCAAAATTGGCCACAATAATTGCAATTTCTCTTTTTTTTTCATCCAGACCTACAGCCTTAGGACAGTCCTTAAGTCAAACATTTTTTAAGTGTTAAGGATTTAATTCATTCATCACTTTTTGTTTTCCCTCAAACACCTGAGAGGTACGGATGCAGAAAAACTGCAGCTTGAAAAACTTCTTCAAAAACACAAACCTGAGAACATCTCAGTTTTATGTGTCATGGTTGTCTACCTACATATCAGCAACGTGCTAGTTTGTAGGTTTTACTTCATCATACATCTACAGTATGTTGAAAGACTATCTGGGCATAGTCAGTGAAAAATTGTTTAAATATAGTTCTGATTTTAGAATCTCACAACTGATTTTTGTTCTTATGTTCCTCTGTTTCAGATCTTTGATAGAATAATAATATATACATTACATATAGAATGTAAGTGTTTAGTACAAGCACAAAAGAAAGAATCTGATCATCCAAGTTTTTTTTGTTATTCAGCTGTCATAATGAAATATGTCTTTGTATTTTCTCAGGATATAAAAAAACGGAGACAAAATGGCATCGGACTCTCCACGCAGACCAAGTCGCTGTGCTGGAGGGGTTATAGTACGAGCACAAGCTGCAACGTACGAGCTGAAATCTTCATTTTATAAGTAGTTTTTTTTAAGCTTTCAAAACTTATGTTCAATAGATTTATATTGTATGTTTTGCAGTGTCTCTCAAATTATTTAAGATAATTTCCTTCTGATGTGGATAGTAGATTAAATACAAGATAAATACACCTACTCTGAACACCATGCATCTCAAATTATACTGTTAATATGCCATTTTCAAAAATAAAGTTTAACAATAACTAACCTACTCCCATAGACACAGCATTTGACAGAGCATTTTACATAAATGCACTAAAAGATGCTTTGTTTTTTTGTTTTGTTTTGTTACTGTCACAGGGAGCAGTCTTACATGGAAAGTGTGGTGACATTCTTGCAGGATGTGGTTCCCCAGGTAACTTCAGACAATATGAACTATTTATAGATACATGCATTTTTAAAATTTTCTGTTTGTGTGCACAGGTATGTGCAGGTTCTACAAGTTATTAACATTTATGTACAAGTGAGCGTTTCCGTGTCATGTCAGGTTCATTTCTCACTTGGTCAGATCTATCTGTTTAGCCTGTTGTAGTGCTGACGAACTGTGGTAAATATTATAGAACAATACATTGTAAAAGAAATACATGCTCACAACTCCATTATCCCTCAAGTTTAATTTGTGTTTAATAAGTAGAGTGGTTTCTGGATTAGATTCCAGCTTTTCCAGCAGCAGTTTGAAAGACTACTTCTTCATTGCCAGCATATTCATTGTTGAAATGATTTGTCAAAATTCATTTCTAAGTTTGACTGAATTGACAGTCTTAGGACATACAGATAGAACAGATTGAATATGAATACTAAAAAGCATCACTAACTAACATTAAATTTAACCAAGATGCCACTTATGTCTTTTCTCTGTTTTTCAAATGACAGGCATATACTGGGGCTCCTCCAACTGATGAAAAAGAGAAAGTCATCTGGGTTCGGTATGAGAAAGCTGACATCAATGGTAAGAAACTGTCTGTATAATCTTAAACATTTGAAACAAGAGTTTGATTCCTGGAATGACAGGAATGAATTCCTAAAATAGATGCAAGGATATAAGACCAGATCAATCTAAATCCATGTTTAAATGTGACATTATATGTCACAAGTGAATGTAAAGTTACTTTACTCTCCTCAAAGTAAACGTGTTAAAGGAAAACCTCAATCTGCAGTTATGCCTACAAAAGATTTTATTGCAGCAAGAACTTACAGAAGGCAGAGCACATTAGAACAGGTAGTGCTAAACTTCTAGAGTCAGTCACATCAGCCAGAGTGCCACTATTTGTATTTACTTCCATTCAGACTTGGAGTCAAGGATGGTGAAGAAATAATGTTGACTTTAAGTTTTTTGCACTTTCGCATAATCTCTGAATTTTATCCTTCAAGTGTTACAAAACCGCTGTGTCAACAATGGGTTCTATGCACAGCTCCACTACTTCCTGAACTTCAGGTGGGTCCTTTACTTCCTGTCTTTCACTATTGGACACACTGATTAATCCAGGGGTGTCTGCTGCTTCTTGTTGTGACCACTGATTAATTAGACACACCTGGATTAATCAGTGTGTCCAATAGTGAAAGACAGGAAATAAAGAACCCACCTGAAGTTCAGGAAGTAGTGGGGCTGTGCATAGAGTCCATTGAAAGTGAAGTTTTAGGCTTATTTAGAGACTTTAATTTTAACTTGAATTCCTTGTAATTTCCTCCTGAAAATGTGCAGTGAAGATATTTGGATAAACAGAGAAAATAATTTGAAGTGGCTATTGACACAGTACTGTGGTACAAAATATCGGCTTGTCTATTACCACAGAGCCAATCAGCGCCCTTGTTATATCACATGCAGACTGGTAACTTACATCCTGAAAAGTACTGAGGTAATCAGATAGCGAATAGGTCGACCTGAGACACAGCAGACGTTTAGCTCACTCTGTAACATACTGGCCTACAATGCAGAAAACTCAGGTTTAATTACCGGTTAGAGTAGACTTTTTTTTTTTTTTTTTTCTAAAGATTTTCAAACAGGGGGTCGGGTGAGTGGATGCACAGCGCTGGTAGGTAAACCTGACATTAATATAAATCAGCCACTGAGACAACGTTCAGAGTGCAGAATTCCACAGGACCACAGCGCTCAACTGACACAGAACTAACACAGAACTGACACAGAACTGAGAAGTCACACATCACACTGCTGCATCTATCTAACCTGTAGCTCCGCCCACCCTCTCCAGCCTCCAGAGCAAAGAACACCATAAAACAACATATAGCGTATTTAGAACAATACTTCCTATTATACTATCACTAATTTGTCATTTCTTCCATCAATTGCCACAGTACTGTGGTAGCAAAATGCACAAAAGAATGCACTGAAGTATACGCTATATATCACCACAGTACTGTGGCAACAAGAGGAGAATGAGTTCAGGGAACAGTACCTGTGATTGGCTCTAGTACAAATGCAAACATGTGATTGGTCTGTGGGAAGAGACAAACCCATATTTTGTGCCACAGGACTGTGACGGTAGCCACTGACAAAATAATTACATATATTTGGTCCATTTAGCAACCTTTCACATTTATTGTATATTCTAGCAGATATCTGGGTATCACCTGCAATTAAAACTTTTTAGCTTTGGAGAATCTAGCAGAATATCCCAAAGCTAAAACATGATTCTATTTTTTTGGGGGAAAATTACCATTGCTAATTGAACGTGTAAGATGATTGTCGTTATTGGCTTAAACATGCACAGTCATTGGTAAAGTCCTTTTTTTAATGTCCATTCTTTAAGAAATGGTACTGTATGTTAGCAGGTACATGTATGCCCTAATTAAAACTTTATCCTCCATACAGACACAGCTCGTAACCCAGAGTTTATGGAGATGCATAGTGGTACTACTGACCCACCGCTCTGCCTCATGATTGGCTACACTGATGGGATGCAGATCTGGAGCATATCTGTAAGTATCTAAATGTCTACATTCACAGCAAGTCCACTATGTCTATAACAGGGATTATGGAAAAAAAAACATAACAGGTTAACAAAGCACAAATGCGATACCAAACTAAAGCTAGTTTATTCCTGGCATAATTTAGATGGATGAGTCCTTATTGATCCCAGGCCAGGCCATAACCACTGAAAACAAGGATTAGTGTACCAATTTTAAGTTATATTGTATAAATCTAAAAAAAAAAAAAAAAAAAAAAAAAAAAGCACTAATAAGAAGCATGTGGGGGGAGGAATTGGTCTGCCAGTATTGTCATTTGTGAAGGAATGAGTGAGATGTATGAGTGTTTACAGTAAGAAACCAGTGTAAAACTGACCCAAACCAAGACATGAGGACTCTTTGGTGATGAATATATGGTTTTCAGAACATGCATCTTGTTTGTGGGTTTTACTAAAGTTTGAAACAAATAATCCAGGTTCACATTCTGCAAGGGTAGAGACACAGATCCTTCTTGGTAAATAACAATGTCCACATTTCTGGTTTGAAGGAGAAACACACCTGCTGTTAAAAAGAGGGACTTCTTGGACAATAGGGGTTTTTCACGCATGACCCGGAAATGGTTTGAACTGACTGACTTTGTGTATCGTTTCTTCCAGTTTACTTGTCAACAGTGGCTGAGGCCACATCGAAGTGTCACTGCTGTGTGCCCCAGTGTACATCGAATAAACCAAGGCAACTATATTTAAAGGTGTGGGAGACTTTTGTGACCAACTTTTCATCAAATCTGTCAAACCTCAGTCATATCCTCAGTATCATGAATCTGTAAGTCTGTCTGTCATTACTCACCTGAATCTCTTGCATAACAGAGAACAGTTTCTTAGTGTGATCCACCATAATCAAACCATGTGTTTACAAACAGAGTCGGGAGAGAACCCGGGCATCTTCAGAATTTTGTCGCAACGTGCATTGTGGGAGGCGAAGGCTTGCACTGCCGCAGGCAGTGTGACCATATGATATTATATGGATGAAACAAACACGATGTGGAAACGGCTGAAATGTGGAAACGGCTGGAGGAATATGCATAGAGGGAAGGGAGCTCCTGCCATTTCCACTTCGTGTCTGTAGCAGCTGCCGCTGCCAGACAGCAGAGCGAACTGGCATTTCCCACAATGCATGTCGCGACAAAGTTTCGAAGATGCCCGAGTTAACTCCTGACTCTGTTTGTAAACATATGGTCTGTTTCTGGTGGATGGCACTAAGAAATTGTTCACCGTAATGCAAGAGATTCAGGTGAGTAATGACAGACAGACTTACAGATTTGTGATACTGAGGATATGACTGAGGTTTGACAGATCTGATGAAAAATTGGTCACAAAAGTCTCCAGTACCTTTAAGTTTTCACAGTTTTCCTTCAGATTTAGTTGAGAAGAAGAAATTGGTCGTCGCAGTTCATGGAGATGAGGGGCCGAACTTCAGAATCCAATCAGGAAGTACGTTGGTATGTAACAGGTGTCCTGAACACCGGCATTTCTGGGAAGAGGATTACCAAGGAAACATCAGTGATATTATGAAGGGAATCAAGAGGTTAAAAGTAGGGAAAACACCAGAGTTCTCTGACAGGTAACCTGCAAAAACATGCGGGGACAGATTGGGGGAAAAAAAAAAAGAATTTTCATGGGCATGGGTAAAATTAAACGAAATGCGGGTGGGTAGCAGGCAGGAAGTGTAAAAAATGAAAGGATGAAAATAATAAAAGGATTCATGGATGAAAATAATTTGCAGGACATTTAATGATTATTATCTAATTTGATCGTGGTTGATTCACAGCTGTTTTTTTTATTGTGAAGTGAGCTTCACCTCTGTTTATCTGCCCACAGATGTCATTGAGCAGCACATATTAGAGGTTTATTGATGATGTGTGTTTTAGCTAAAAATAAAGCCATTAAATGTGAGTTACTGTGTAGACAATGTGTTTAGTCACAGGTTGGGTCGGGACTTTTAACCCCTTGATTCCCTTCAGAATACCGCTGATGTTTCCTTGGTAATCCTCTTCCCAGAAACGCCGGTGTTCAGGACACCTGTTACACACCAACGTACCTCCTGATTGGATTCTGAAGTTCGGCTCCTCATCTCCAGGAATTGCGACCACCCATGTCTTCTTCTCAACTAAATCTGAAGGAAAACCGTGAAAACTTAAATATGGCTGCCTTTGTTTAGTCGATGTACACTAGGACACACAGCAGTGACTCTTCAATGTGGCCTCAGCCACTGTTGACAAGTAAACCGGAAGAAACTACACAAAATCAGTCATTTCAAACCATTTCTAGGTCACACATGAAAAACCCCTATTGCTTCACAATGGGATGCCAGTTAGATTTTAATATGTAATAAATTACAGGCCCTTTGTCTGTCAAGGGCAAGGAAAGAATTACCTCAGTGTATAGGAATTACAGCTCGCTGCAGGCCATGTTGCTTTGTTCGTCCAGAGCAAAGCGTCATAGGCATGTTTGACTTTCGCTAGGTCTGCGTAGATGCTGTCACCACTGACTGCCACAAAATGCATCCCAGTTAGATGTGTGCCTAACTTGATGCTGACTTGCTGATGGCACAGGTAAGCTTGTAAGATAATGAAGGACATAGTTTTTGAAGCTAGACATCACAGTTTCTCTCTAGCTTCAAATTAGTGCAAGATGGGAAATGCATGTCCGTCCCCTAATCGAAGAGATAAATTAATGCAGAGAGTCCATATTTTCTGCTTATTTCTACAGATTTAGGTCAGGAATATGATTGTTGCACTCTAGGGCATTAACTGAAAAGTCGGTTTGTCGATGTGTCGACGTCTGTGGCACAAGTCGACGTTACTTTGGAGGAGTCGACTAGTCGTGTGTTCTTCTCCCTCTCCCTTCCATCACCCAACAGCGCGCGAGCCTTCGTTCAGCGCATGTCGATACTCTCATCTTTCTACATGAGAACATGGAGTGCAACGTGCGCATCAGCAGACCCGGGTTGGGTTGGTGCGAGGTCCAAAAAATGTCACTTTACTTTTATTATTCGGGTCAAATAATTCCACAAAGCGGGTTGGAAAAAAAGAAAAAAAAAACAAACTCGACACGCATCACTAGCGCAAGGGCAAGACTGAAGGAAGAAGACGACTCAGAGTAGGATTATTAAACTGACTGTGATCTAGAAAATGTTCTGTGAACGATGTAAGCACCACCAACACTGAATAATAACTGAATGGACTGAATGATTGTAAGGCACACATAATTTAGTCTCACTGTATCCTAATGTCGGTGTGTATATTTAATCACAATCATCAAGAGTGGAAAAGAGTTCTGTAAAACAAGTGTGTGTGTGTGTGGTGCATACGTCTCATTTATTATTTTCTACCGTCAATTCAAAAATGTTCACACCAGGATGAAAAATGCGTTCTCTGCATCTGGTTTCATCATTTCTTTGTCTCCTAACCACTTCCATGTGTGCGCAATTACCCATCCAAACCGTCTGCGCCTCCTGTTGAGACGTGTTCAATACAGACACAGTTTCTATCAGCAACATTGCTTTCAGGTTTGATACATCACTTTGTGTGTGCTAAATTAATATATTTACATTTTCTCCTCCCAGCACATGCACAACTTTTGTAAATGCCCCATATTTAGTGTTCATTGTGTCAAATGTACTAACTGATGCAGATGCACTATTTTGCACCTTTGACAGACGCAATCCTTAGTGCGCACCGTTAGTGAGTCAGTTTGTACATTTTTTTGCGTGTGCAATGAGTTTGCACATGTTTTAATACACGCGAACCTTTAATAGATCCAGCTCTCAGTGTGTTTGGATTATTCTGTTCATTTATTTCATGAAGGCCATGCGCTCTTTTCTCTAAAATGCTGAGCGTCTTGGTTGCCGCCGTCTTAACTTTTTCCCACTTTATGTTATTCACTTTCATTTAAAAAAAAAAAAATCAAGATGTTACCCTATGTTTTGTTTTGGTTAAAGGTTTGAGAAGGACTGTTAATGCTGGTGTCTTGCATGTTTTTTTTCTGCTCTTTCCTGTACATTGTTAATGTTCCAGTGAACGTCAGTACAAGTTGCTCGTTGTTGATCAGCTGTGTGTCTGTGTTGTTCCTCCGCTGTCAATGTGATGACATCATCATACGACAAGTCGACTCCACTTTGACTTTACTGACAAATAAGTCGATCTGAAAAAATTTGAAGTCACTAATGCCCTATTGCACTCCGTGGTTCACACTGCAACATATACAGGTTGTGTGTCTGATGAGCAGTCTACAGGCAGAAAAGGGCACAGTTTGTTGCGATCTAACTCATCTGTGGTTTGATGAGTCCAGATTGACCCCGTCTCAGAGTGATGGATGCATTAAGGTGAGAAGAGAGGTGGATGAGGCGATTACCTGATTACCCATCATGCTTAGTGCCGACAGTATAAGCCTGTAGGGGCAGTGTTATGATGTGGGGGTGTTTCAGTTGGTCAGGTCCAGGTGTCAGCTGTTTTGGGATGGTTTTAGGGAACGAAATGTAAACTTCAGTAGCACTACAGCATACTTTGACCTAAACCAGGAGTGACCGACCCTGGCCCTGGAGAGCCACTGTCCTGCATGTTTTAGATGTTTCCCTCTTCCAACACACCTGACGGTCATTATCAGTCTTCTGCAGAGCTGGATGATAGGCTCATCATTAGAATCAGGTGTGTTGGAAGAAGGATACATCTAAAACATGCAGGATAGTGGCTCTCGTGGACCAGGGTTGGACATAAGGTGACCAGGTGTCCCACTTTGTGCGGGACTGCACAGCATTATGACCGGTTTTTCCACATCCCACAAATTGAGACGATATCCCGCATTTGATTGGCTCTGGCTCTCCAAAGTGCAGGACAGTTGCCTTCCTCCAAACATGACTTTCATTTTATAGCGGAGACAGCGCCATCACCATTGGCTGTGTCCGCTGTCAGTCAACCAACATACATGTGGGGTCAGGAGTCCATCAACCTGTCATCGGCGTCCTCCTGAGCTCCGCCCACTGACACAAAGAAAACACAGGGAAAACCCTCAGACGTCGCCATGTAAATATTGGCGGAAATCATGGAAACTCCACACAAAAAAAGAAGATGCAGCTACAGAAAAGAATGGGAAAATGTTTATACATGGGTGACAGTGGTGTGGGATGATCGACGGAGGGTACTCTGCCAACTATGTCAAACTTATTTCTCTATCGCGCACAGAGGCGAGTATGACACTGTATGTGTGTGATGTTTTGTTAGATTTGATCCATATTCCCTTTGACTTATTTTTAAGTTTCCAGTTTGAACTGAGGGACTTGAGGTAACAAAATATGCTTTTGTTAAGTAGGTGGATTATTATTATTTTTTTAATTCCACAGGATATTTACTTTCTTATTGTATTTGTATTACTGTGTTAGAAGGCTAAATGTTTGACTGTTCTGTGTTTGGATACACAAAGGTTTTTAGTTCAAGTAATTTCAGGTTGTCTGGAAGTGGAAACAACTGTTAAAATGTTGTCGGTTATGCCTTTTTGGTTAATTGCACATAGATTAGTTTACTTTATAGGGTTGAGAACATGTACTCAAATTTAAAAAAAGCTGATTTTCTAAAAGTATTTAATTACAATATTTGAAACTTGAGGTTTCTTTTTTGAGTTTTTACAAGTAGATTTTTTCTTTCGTTTTTACAAGCAAAAAAAGCTGTTGAAACCTGTGCAAAAAAAGCAAAAAATAAATGCCCTGTGCAAAAATATGCATAGTGTGTGCAACCAAATCAAATTGTTGTTATTCATATTTATAAGCTCGACAATAAGATGCACATTGTTTAAAAATCTAGACTTTGTTTCAGCACTACGGTTCTGTGTCCCACATTGTCCCACACAAACACACTCCTTGTCCCACATGTGGCTCGTAAACACCTGGTCACCCTAGTTGGACACCCCTGACCTAAACCCTTGGAAAAGCCCTTTTCCTCCTTCATGTTTTTATTTAAGGGAACACACATGTTGTATATACTGAGCAGGGCAACAACCTGACCTCGACCTGTCAATAAGAACATGTTTTTCATTTCTAGCCTCAATTAAATCTTGCTGTGATATGTGACTGTGACATATGTGTATTGTAGCATAATTAGAGAACAGCTTGTGTTGTGTGTGGGTAGTGTGATTTAGTTTCATCCATAAATAGCTTTAGAATAGGTCACATGTCATCATGTAATGTAAATATTGCATTCCTGTTCAAAAGTTCAACTCTGGTCACATGATTTAACATGTCAGGACACGTCAAGTGATCATAAGTATGAAAGAGGGAAGTGGAGATGGAGCTGCTTTAAGCCTGTATCTACAGTCAACTTTAACCCACCCTGGAAATTTCATTCCATTCCATTTTCTTTTCTTTATCTTCTCAGTATGTCTCATTTAGACCAAGCCGTCATTTGCATAGAATACACCTGAATACAATAGCCCATTTTGATGAGCACAACTCCTCATCCACGTAGATGGGATAGTTAGTGGAGTCACCTGCGTTTAGTGAACAGGTTGGAACCACTACATGGCAGGACTTTGACGTGATGAACCTGGAATAACCCGCCTCTGATATTTACACGCATACAATGGATTCAATCAAAAACAGCTTTTTAAAAACAGTATATATTGTTTAAAATTAAAGTAGGCATCGATAGAGCTTTAAAGTGGCTCAGCTGAATAATAGTTTTTAGTTTCAAACTGTGTTGAAAGTCCTCAGAATGGTGTGAAATACTGGAAACCAGTCCTCCCCAGTTCCTTTATTTGTACCTGTGGGTAGATTTGTTTTGCAGTCGAGGTGATTGCTTTGGTATTACAACAAGACATACATTGAACATGTAAGACAGGTACTGGATCGAGCGTACAGACAGAACAAAAAGACAGGACAAAAAGCGCTCAGTGTTCCACCATTCAACAGTAATAGCAGCATGGATAAGTAAAAGAATAAAATAAATAAATACGATCAAATGAATAAAAACAACATGCAATAAAACACAATAAAAACCAGAGAAGGTGAAAACAGTCTGGGATAACAACCAGGATAAGAACATAAAATGCAAAAATTTGAAGTCACAATAATAATAAATAGAGCAAAGAAATAGAATAAATAACTAAAATAAGTTGATAAAGTGCAATGTCACTATTTCTCATTGAGCTCAGTGACGGCGACAGAACAAAGCTAAGAAATCTTTAACGTCAGCATCTCCTGTGATCTGGTGCATTAATGAAGATCTCTGTACTCGACTAAAGGTGTTTAATAATTTCGATAACAGGGCCTTGTAGATGAACATGTGAAGGCGTCTCCTAGACGACAGGGGCCTCCAGCGTCTTTTTGTAGAGTTTAGGTGAAATGTTTGGTAATAAAGTGTAGTGCACTGTTGTAGAAGGCCTTAAGTGGTTTCAGGGGGATGGCAGCAGCATGGGGTTACATCCCCATCGTCAGATTTTGGCAGACTGGTGGATTGCATAACGGTTTTCCTGTTTTCAAAGGACAAGCATGCTTTGTTGTGGTAATAGTATCCAACTTGTATTTTCAATTTCTGACTGAGATATTACATGTGAGTTTGTAGTTCAGCTTACCTTTAACTTATTGAGCCAGATTGCTAAATATTTGTGTTGCTGAAGTGTATGTAAGTATATCACCATGAAAGGCATAGATGGTGTTAGGAGCCTCTGTTGATCTTGTTTTTTTTTAACCCTCCGGTATCCGGATGTGCCTTTTAGGCACACTTTGCACTTCGTTTTAAAAAAACTTCATGTTATTTTTCACAATTTAAATAAGGTTAGAATTCAAAAGTTGTTCATTTTTGCATGATCTTTAAAATTCTGGCCACCAACTAAAATATGCACATTGTAAACAAAAGAAAATGACCAGACTAGCATCTGTCTGCCAAGTGTGCCTCAAAAGCACTATTTCGAACATTTGATCTGTATGATTAGGGCTGACCTGGATTTACTGAAATAAAATCAAATTAGAGCAGAAAAATAAATCAATATATGATATTTAATAGTTTGATTTATAGGTGTGCCTTTTTGGCACACTTGGTGACAGATGCTAGTATTTTTGAATATTTGACCTAGCGCCAAAAATAATAATGCAAATTAACTGATGTTGGAGTTAATCACTGACATATGCCAGGATGAAAAAATCAAATAATGCGTGATCCACTTTTTATGTAGTATACTGAAAAAAATAAATTTTTTGTGTTTTTTACATCCAAAAAATGGTTTGTTTACATTACAAACACGGCATTTAAAGGGTTAAAAAATGTGACAGTTATTGAGTATTTGATATTTTTATTTATGGCTCAAGTTGATGAAATAGAAAAAAAGCGTAAAAGAATTAAAAACAAACTGTATGAACATTTTTTTGACATTGTTCCACAAGTGTGCTGAAAAGGCACACTTGGTGCTTAGTAAGGGCCTAGCTGGATGGGATACCAGAGGGTTAAATCGACACATTTGGTCTTTTTAGAACTGAAGATTAATTAAAAAAACAACAACAAAAAAAACAGCGGTCTGCAGGTGATTGAAAGCAGTTGCTGTGCTGTGGTCTGGTCTAAAGCCTGACTGCTGTGGTTCAAGGACATCATTACCTTCCATGAAATGATATAGCTTTGAGTTCACTAAAGATTCTAAGATTTTAAGCTGACAAAGTTAAGAAAATGATTAATAATTGTTGAGATCACCACCTTTATGCAACAGTATGATCTGGGCAACACGGTGGTGCAGTGGATAGCACTGGTGCCTCACAGACAGAAGGTCTGGGGTTCGATTCCAACACCAGTCGATGGGGGTGGGACCTTTCTGTGTGGAGTTTGCACGTTCTCTCCGTGTCTGCGTGGGTTTTCTCTGGTACTCTGGCTCCTCCCACCATCCAAACACATGCACTGATAGGTTAATTGGTTAATCTAAATCGCCCATAGGTGTGAATGTGACAGTGATTGTTTGTCTCTATATGTTCAGCCCTGCGATGAACTGGTCACATGTCCAGGGTGTACCCCGCCTTCTCCCATAAGTAGCTGGGATAGGCTCCAAGCGACCCCCATGACCCTAGTGAGGATAAAGCGGGTTCAGAAAATGAATGAATGACCTGAGCAGTCTTCCATGTTGATTGAATTTTCCCTGATATAAGAGTTGTATTAAATAAATGTGTAAGCGAGACTGCTATAATGGGAGCGCTGAGGTGAAGGAGTGGTAGGCCAAGGTCGTCTTCATCAGGTGACTTCCTTGCATTGAAATATGCCAGGCCATTGATGACCTCGCAGCTTGTGACTGGTCTGAAAATGTCATGTTATGAGCATACAAGCATACAAGGACAAGTAATGTTAATATTGTAAATATTGCTATCATATCTGCACTTTTATTCTTATCTGCAGTGTCACATGCTGCATGAAATGACTGTTGAACCGTGCACTCAGGTTACTCTTATTTACAATTGGCCTGTCTTTGCTGTTAATAACGGGTGGAACCAGTGTAGAGGGCTTGTGTTTCTGCAATTTGCATGACAATTTGCAAACTAGACAAATAATAATTCGATATTGATTTTCTTATGATGATGATGACACAGTTTTTCTATTGCTGGAACTTCTGTCAGTCAGTGTTAATACCATTAGCTCTCACAAGCGATCAAACTTATTTCTTTGCGTGCAGCTAAAGCAAGATGAAGATGAGAAACAGGGATTGGATCTGTTTTTTAATTTAATAAGTATTACAATTAAATATTCTTTAATATTGCAAACAGAAGTTGCTCATAAGTGGCTTTTTATTGTAGACAGTTAAGGGGAACACTAAGAAAAATAATGGGGTTAAAGGGTGAAGATACTGTAGTACTTTATCAGTAAATCATTTAAAGAGAGACATGAATACATTCATACAGAACTACTGCACAAAAACATTCAGTTCACTACACTGGTAAGGACCATAATAAAAACTGGATGTGACTGATATGGACTTGTTAACCCTTTTCATGCGTAGCGCTCACTCCAGTAGACAGTTATTTTCCAGCTGTTCTCTTGTATATTCATGGGTTTTGTTGTTTTAGTTCCATATCAGCCAACACAGTGGACACTTATGCACCATCCCATACACTGACATTCAGACCATTACTGTAACTTTGCTGTTCTTGATAAACCTGATCTGCATATTTGAGTGTAACTCAGTTGCTAATTGTTATTAGACTGTAATCAACATTTTTCTTAAACAAAAAGTTTTTTTTTTTTGCATATTATCTCCATGAAGTGAGTAATAACTAGTATGAGAGTGCGATAAAATGTGAGAAAACATCAGATTAGCTGCATGAAAAATGCTTATGTTTCATAGTTTTCACACAGTATATCACTTTCTGATATTGTGTTTTAAATACACGTTTCTTTGCTTCAAAAATGAAACACATGGTGTCCAACTGAGTGGACATTTAATCACATTGTTTTTTTCATGCCTAAAGAGAAATAAAAACACTCAGGAAAAAAAATCTTGACTAAGGTTCTCATAATTTAGGCATCAAAAGGTTAATAATAATGGAGATGTGCTTTATCAATACCATAGTTAATAAAGTTGTTGTTGCAGTGACACATTATTGACCACTAGGTGGAGTTGTTGACCATGTAATGATTCTTAAAAGCGCTCTGACCCACTGTGACTCAAGTCTGAAGATAATGTTGAATGCATAAAAAAGGAGTAGAACAAACTAAAACTGACAAATTAACAATCTTTAAGTGTATCTTCATGTTGTAGATTGTATAACTACATACACACACGTATGTACAGTGGTGCATGTCCGTCACATTGCAACAGCAGATAAAGAACAACACTTTTTTAGCACGATACATGTAGTCTGATACAACTATGAACTACAGACAGTGAATAACTTTTGGGATTCAGATGTATTATTCTTTTTAATTCTTGCCTTTTTTTATTTTTAATTCGACAGAAATGCACTTTGTTGTATAAGTTAACCTTATGAACAAATACTTAAACTAATTATCAAGTAGAATCTCTAGAGATACAACCTCTGAGACACTAGTTACCTCAGTAAAAGGTGATGTGGACAGAAACCATTAGATCTTCACATGTCATAGGTCATGTCTTCCTAAACCGCAAGATGAAGAAATAACTAGTCCATTTCAGAACTTTTGTAGTGAACAAAAGAAAAAAAGAGCGTTTAGACAGTCATGTGGCTTTCACAGGCAAAGTGGGATCAGGTGTCCCTTCAGCTGCTTCAGTAAAGGTTTCATAGGTTTACATCATTTCATCTTACTGCACTTACTGCTGCACTTACATACCTATAACACACTCGAACATCCATCAGGGAAAAACTGAACACATTGTTTTACATTTAGAAGTTGTTCGTGTACGTCTGATGTAATTAGACCTGTGGCCACCAGATGGAGGTGGTTTAATTTTCCTGAATATAATTTACAGGGGGATTTTGGGTTAACGTGACCTTGTTATTAAGATATTTACTGGTCACATGTGCACCATAGGGGTTTAATCATAAAGAAAATAAAAAATAAATAAATAAAGTGGGTAAAATATCAGTAATGGATAAGTTTGTCTTTTCTTTTCTAAAAAATAAATCTGTCTTTCTTCTCAAATAAGTTCATATAATGTTAAACCTCAAAACCCTTTGCCGAGACGCATGAGCATCTTATTTTGGAAACTGACTTTTTATTTTTTTCCGAGTCGGTCTTGGAAAATCATTAGAACATTTTGTCTGCTTGGCGACTTAACAAATTACCCACATAGGCTTCGCTCACCGGGTATCACCTTTCATGTAGAGGCTGTCACTGAAACATGCAAACTTCACATACATCCTGTGAGATCTAAACACACCAAAGTCCTTAATCAGCCTCTCTGTAAACAGTCATGGGCAGCGGGTTAAAGGACACACTTTTACTTTATACGTGAACACACACAGACGTCGGCGGGATGTGGCAGGTTTTCTGTTGCAGTTATTATGGTGAAGCAGAGGATTATAGCAGTTTGAGCCACACTTACACACACCCAGTGAAAATAGAAGCTTGGTGAGGCTCCTCTGCCTTCAGTTTGGTCCACACTGATTCTGTTTCAGTCAGTGCGCCGCGGCCTGTTGTCACTTCCTGCACTTCCTCACTGTTTTTCTTTGAGTTTTGAACGTTTACAGGATGTTTCTGGCTTGTGTTTTTTCGCAGGGTTTTAAGTAAGCACTGAAGGTGCCTCGGTCTCTGGCTCTTGAGTGGCTGTGAAGTGTTTGTGACAGTTGCTAAGCCAACACCCTCTGTAATGGCCTGGCAGAGTAGGAACACGCACGTGTTCACACACACTTTTACACACTAGTGAGATGGGGACACTGACTGGTTGTAGGGATGCTGACAGAGGTGTTTAGGCGAGGAGATTACTGTTGCCTTCGTCTGGAGAGGTGTCACCCGCCGCCGCCTGATAAGAGGCAGACTGTTATGGACCAATTGTCCGTCTGCAGAAGTGTTGAGGTGAAACGACCTGCTCGGAACAAAGGTGTCTGTGTCAGTGGAAATGCTGAAGCGTTGTTAGAAAAACATTCATAGTCTGAAATCATAGGTGTGGACTGAGGGAATTTATACATGGTTGTACAACTGAAACTGTAATCTGCAAGTGTTGAGCTTAAATTATTTATTTTTTTTTATTTTTTATTTTTTTTCCACAATAGTTTTATTGGTATTTAAGTTTGACATAACAAAGATGAATCAAAACAACATAAACACTCATACACACACCCATTTACACCACGTAGACTTCCACCAAATGATGTATAAATAAATAAATAAATAAATAAATATATATGTATATATATATATATATATATATATATATATATATATATATATATATATATATAAACAACATACATATATTCTTACGAAACTGTGTACATATATGTAGAAAAAAAAATAAAAATATTAAAATACAGTAATCATGATGATAATAATAATAATAATAATAATAATAATAATAAAATCAATAAAATTAAACAATGATAATTTGGATGACATGTCCCTATTTTCCAAATATCATAATGTTCATATACGGTTCCCATAATTGTACAAATTCCTCCAGTTTTCCTTTGGTAATGTAAGTCAGTCTTTCTAGTCCCATGCACTCTGATAGTTCTTTTATCCACTGCTTATAATTTATTCTGTTAAAAGCTCCATGGCTGTGGTGTGCAAGGCCTCACCTCTGATAGGATGTTGGCACATTTTATTTGTTTATAACCAACTCTTCCAACAATTTTTTTTCCATTGATATTTTTAAAATTATTTTCACAAAATAGGAGTACACAGAGAAATGCACAAGTGACAGTAACACTTGTAGCAGCAACATGATCGATAATGAACAATCCTAATAATACAAGTAAAATATGCTAATGATAAAATATAATAAATAGAATAAAATATATATAAAAGCAAATTAAAAAAACAAAACAAAAGCAAGCAAACTAAACATGCTGAAATATTTCTTTAAAACCAAGCTAAATAAATAGACACAGTGACATGCACTGGCTTTTCCATACTGTTGTCATCAGCACAGTTTCATTGTTGTTGTGGCTAAAACCCACTCAGGCTTTCCTACTGGAAATACCTTCTATCTGGGAAAATGACGGGTCATATAATACAAATAGCTGTGAGGATTGTGTCTTTTTTTTTTTTTTTTTTTTTAGGTTGCTTTAATGCTTTAATATTCGGTGAACAAGATACATTTATTTATCTAGGTTTTCATTAGTTTGACTTGAATTTTCACTTCAAGATATGAAGAGTATTTAGATGACTTCCAATATGTATTAATGTCTGTCAGTAAATTTTGATTGGCTTTTGTTACCTGGCCTTTAAAAGTCCATGATCAGTCTACCTATAGCCTGTAGGACTGTAGAGAGTAAGAGAATTAAATCATGTAAGGTCTTGCATTCTAAAGAACTGATCAAAAAACATTATAAATTTGAATATTTGTTTAAATTTTCCTGCTAAAAGGCAATGTGAGACGTGTGATTTCCTTTGGATTCGATTTATCTTCACAGTATCTGTTTTCAAAGTTTTCTTGTGCCCTGGAATTGGTGCTTCAAGTGCTGAGACTCAGGTGCACATCGCCTCCTCTGCTTCAGTTTTGTTTTTTAGCCATGTGATAATGTGGTCATGACAGTTAGGGCCAAAAGAGTGAATATATAGTGTCTCAGTAAAGATAGTAATGTTTCCTCTTAGATCTATGTTCTTGTTTATATCTGGGACCAAACTCAAGCTTCAACTCACAAATCACAACAGAATCAGAGTCTGTTTTTTAGCCAAGTATGTAAGCAGACAAAAATGGGTTGTGACGTCTGTTGTGCAGCGACAACACATAGGGGATGATGATTATAAACAATGAGGACTATACGTGTAATTAGGGATGTAACAATATGAAAATTTCATATTATGGTTATCATTATTATTGCGGTATTGTTGAAATTGTGCTCAAAATGTTCAAAAAGTACTAATACACACACTGAAATAATTTAACCAAGTTGTATTTTGGAAAAAAAAACAAAAAAAACAACAACAACAAAAAAAACCAAATAAAATAATTGGCACATTGTCCCTTCTGTTGCAGAAACATTCAAATATTAACCCTTCGGGGTCTGAGCCGATTTTGGCCATTTTTCAGTCCTTTTGATTTGGCCTTTATATACTATATAAACAAATGTTTACTATACCCATGTTTGGGATCTGTTTTTTCAGCACAACTTCATTTATATCAACTGTCTATTATTTTTTTCACTTTAACCTACTCTATCAACATAAAAGGCCAGAAAACACAGAAAAAAATATATAAAATCTGATTTGGAAAATGTATATACTTTATTGCATAAATAACACACAGATGCTTAACGAACCTTTTCAAAGACTTTGAAAGTGAATATTGGTCCCAAATATTAGGTATAGAAAATTAAAATTGTAATAAATTAAAACTATTCTCAAATATTTGACATAAAAGCAGATCTTTACATAGGCGTTTTCTCTGGAAAAGCGCAGTAATCAAACACGGTTATCCTGATAATTAGAATTTAGACGGTAATACTAACCGTCTGCAATTTTACCGCGGTTTATTGTTATACCAGTAATCGTTACATCCCTATGTGTAATAAGTGTAAAGATATCATGCATTTGTTGAATTGAGATAACTCAATTGTCTTTACAAAATAGATACTCCTATGGAAAAAGAAAAAAAAAACAGTAGTGGAAATAAAAGATCTATAAAGTTGCATGAAAACTGAAAATATTAGATCAGTAAATCAAATTTGATTGCATAAAATGTAGTGGCTTATGTAGTCTTCTCACTGGAATGCAGCATGTTTCCGAAGCCCTGAATGGGCACCTGTTACTCTCCGATTCCGTAAAGCACCTGCTCCTTCCAGCCCTCCCATATGTCCGGCCCTGTGTTGGTTGCTGTACTCACTTGTGAATATGGCCCAGATATCTGTTCACAGCTTATGGCATTACATTTGAGAGATTAAAACAGAACAGCAGACACTACCATTCCGCGAAAAAACATCCGACTCTCAAATGATATGAATATAATGAATAACTGCATGCGGGGTGGGGGGGGTGGGGGGGCAACTTTGAAAAGCAATTTGGCATATTGCACACGCCAGGCCACTAATGTAATGGTGGGAATGTTGTTGATGGCTGTGGATGTCACACAGAGCCATGTAAGGCGAGGATGAGCAGTGGGGTAATGCACAACAACCCTGCGCATTAACCTCCGGCCCTCCCTTCGTCTCATTTTAATCCAGCAAATTCCATTATTCCCCATAGCAGGTCCATTTGCCTGTATAGGAATCCTACCCTGCTGCCGGCCTTTTTTTTTTAATTCTTGCTATCAGTGCTTGTATAACTTGCTCGTGTGTCCAGTGTTAATCTACCGCCGCTTGGCCTTAAGCACTTTGAATAAAACAGTTCCAAATCCGCCACTTTGAAAAGGCTACTAATTGCACAAAAGAGCGATCATCCCCTCAGATGGGTTTAAAGACTTAAAACAAACAGATTAAAGCACTAGTAAAGTGATAATGCAGGTTTTACTGTAATTTAACGCATAAAAGAATAACAAAAGTGGGGCATTCTGCGCTTAGAACAATGTGCCATTACACATGCCAGACACTCCCAAGAGCTGTGCAGAACATTGACCTAATACAATGACACTGCATACACATACGAAGCCTAATACACACACACACACACACACACACACACACACACACACACACACACACACACACACGCACACACACACACATCCATTATAGTACCTTACAGTCTGCTTCTATATCCTCTGCAATAAAGACAATGCAGCAAACTTTCAAAACCTCTGTGACAGCCCTTAGTGTTGATCCCCAAATGTAGTTTAAAGCCTGTGGACATGTACAGGCCAGGTGTGTACTTCTGTGAAACTACTTCATGAGTTTTATTATGTTAAATGCAAAGACAGTCACTCACAGATGGACACAGTCTTAAACACACAGCTACTGCTGTATTTTTCTTCCATTTATAATGTTAATAAAGTATTAATCAAAGGGGGTTGATACTTACTTTTAGCAGTTTGGTTTTTTGTTTATTGCCCCCAGTCTCTTAGGCCTGAACAATATCTGTTGGTATGTGACATGTTTCAGAGTTTACACTAGTCACCAAACTTAGCGTCCTTTACCTGCCACAGCCCTCTGTCAGTCAACAGGTATTTTCAGAGCTTCCATTTGCCAGTTAGGTAATAGTGATATCAGTTGGTAGCCCATGGAATACTAAATATTGTTCTCCGCTTTTCTAAAACAAACCCCAGATCATCACTATTTCTAGTTTTAATTCTGTTTCACCTCTTGTGGCTTTGCTCCATTTAACTTTTGTTGCATGACCTTAGGTTCCTGTATTTTAATTAGATATTGTATCTCTGAATGGAGTTTTTTCCTTGCTGTGGGTCTTGTTGACAGATCCTGATCAGACATCATTACAGAGAGACACATTTAGGCAATTTATCCTTGCACCTTGAACTGCCCATTCCTACAAATAATTTATATATATGCTGTTATTTCAGTCTAAGTTTTTCCTCTAAGTGATTGTACATTTCATTACTTTTATGACTGACTTTAAAAACCTATACAGTTCATACTTTGCGAGATTCTGTGACGTAGGTGGTATTCATCATACGTAAGCAGATCCGTCCTTTACACATTTCCTGTAGGTACGAGCGTTTACTAAATCAGACGTGGCAGCTTATTTTACTCTGTCTTACTAAAAAAAAGATAGGAAAAGTTCAGAAACAAATATGAACCCATTCTTGGATGAAACCCATTGTGTTTTGTGATAATTGGTAGTAATGTTCTGTAATGTTCTGTTAAGACTGTTGTCTTTGTATTTTTTTATAATAATTCAATCTGTAATTGAAGATAGTTTTGAGTGGTTTTAAGATCACAAGCCAGAATGTTTCTTCCGCCATCACAGTCAGACTGAGACACCGGCGTCATGGACTACTGCCTACTTGGCATTAATGCTTACTCTCAGCCCCTCTTTACTGGCTTTGATGGAGTAAGTGTAGGAAGCTCAATTGAATTGCGATGCCACTGGGCCTTTTATTCTGTGCTTGGTAGATTTTACTTTGTGGTTTGGCTCAAACTTCAACCACCAGAACGCCCTTGTTTCCCGTCCTTCCCCCTGACTCCTGCATCTGTTTTTATGAAAACTTGCATTCACTGAGCAGGAATACATTATTTCTCATACAGTATGAACTAATCCACAACCTTGTCTTTATGTCTTTCTGTTGTTGTTTAACATGTTAATTGTTACAATATTAAAAGATGGACTGTGTAGTTAGTGCATTCTGCTATATACATGTATCTAATTCTTTGTTCCTATGATTTAATTGAAAGTTCATTTTATGATTATTATGGACAAGTGCAGTTTGAGTCTACTGTCTTGGTTGTCAAGGAGAATACACAGTTACAATACAGGATACTGATCATTTTGAAATGCATTGGTTTTCATCACAGCCATGCAAACTTAGACTAGTACAGAAGTGATTGAATGTACAATTCAGTGTCATTTGCAGATTTCTCCATCAAATTAATAGATGATGGACTAAGGGTGTAAATAGGAGAAGCAGAAATAAGCCTCCGGCTTCAGCTTCTTCCTTTTTCAGTTACAAAATGTGTTAATTTTATGCTTGTTTGTTTCTTTTTTAATATGTAGGTGTTTTGTTTTGTTGTCTTTTTTATATGTGTGTGTTTTGTATCTTGTATTTAACTGAAATAAACATTCATTCATTCATTCATTCATTCATTCATTCATTCATTCATTCATTCATTCATTCATGATGATACTGCAACCAACCTGTGTGACCATAGAGGTCAACAAATCCTTAGATGCCTGATCACATTTGGCCTTAGTTTTTTTGTTTTTCTAATGCGTTACAATGTTGTTTTCTGTGCTGTAAATTTCTCTGTTAATTCTAGTAATTTCCTTCAGTTGGCAGGTGAAGCCCAGGAGCTGTTCTCAGTGCGTCATGGTCCTGTACGAGCTGCTCGCATCCTTCCCGCTCCTCATATCAGTGAGTATCTTATGTGTCAGTTCATAACCTCCTTTATCCAGTGTGCCATTTTACCATCATACCATAGTATTTCATATTAGATGTTCCATACATGTATAATTATATCCGAAATCGAGTTTCGGGGTTATAATGGTTTTACCCTGAACGTCGCTGGATCTGCCGCTGCCGGATATCCTTCGTGCGAACACAATAACTGGGACAGATTTGGTTGGATTTCTTCTCCCTTGATAACCAACATAGTGGACCCTATCGACTTCAGCCTCTCTAAGAGTATTATAAGGCATCCACATGGGGGCGCTTTAGTTGAAAATCAGTTTTTTGGACGTAATTCAAGCAATAATAAGCCGATTGAGATAAAATGCGGTTCATATTGATTGTCTTACAAATGTTCATTTTCCGGCTACCATCCAGAGTTCATATGGTGTCATTTTCATTCACTAGGTGGAGTTCTGTGGGGAAAAATTGGTTCTCTGACCATTATTCTGCCACTATCAGGTCAATGTAGCTCAAACTGAGTTCATATCGATTGTCTAACAATTATCATGGATAGATTTATATATAGCAGAGGATTTCATGGATATACTCTTGCTGTCGGCCCCCGAGGGCGTAAGCCTCACTGTTGTAGACTTGACTGTGGTGGATTCTACAACTCACACATGTAGAGTCTTATGTCGTCAAATCGTATGCATATGGTTTTCATCCGGGTGATAATTATTTAAAACCACACATTGCGCGGAATGACTTGAATTTGATTATTAAAACTACACAGGATACATCTGATAATTATCATAACAATGTCAAGTGTATATGTGCTGTAGATACTCAGTGTCAAGAAAAGCACAAAGTAGAGGGGAAAAGGTTTTGCTTTAAAGCCTTGGCTAATACAATAAAAACTGTTGGAAGCCTCTGAATTGGAAGAATATTCTATATGTTCATTTACAAAAAATACTACTTGGTGAGATGAACTGAATAATGATAAAGAAAAAGAAGCAAATGAGGGACTGGAATCTCCAAGACCAAAATAATGAACAAAAACCCCACAGTGAGAAGAAAAAAACTCAGACTGCGAATTCAAAAAAAGAAAGAACTAAGCTGCCTATAGGTAACCACAAAATGGGGAAAAAAATGAGGAGCAAAATAAAAAGCAGTGAACCCCTACAAGGCCCCTTTTATACCTCCTTAGACTGGTAAGGCAAATCACTTTCAGAAACTGTGATGACAAACAATAGCAAAGAGTGAGTAAACTAGAGCTGTATCAAAAAAAGTTTAAGGCAGCAAGCTCAAAAACAGGAGCAACGCTAAATCATGGGGCAGTTCAAAAGTTCAGATGGTATGGAGCGCTGGTTGTGGAGGACAGGTGGCTGGTGGATGTAGCGTTTGGAATAATATTTCAGTTCCCTGCGTTACACCACTCTTTTGATGGGACCATACAGCCATAAACTCTGTTCAAGCCGGCAGTCTGTGTTTTAGGTAGTTTACATGTAACAAAATAATCAGAGCTTACAGGCCTGCTTTCCAGCTTCTGGGGCTTACAACTGTAAGTTTGCAGGCTTGGCTCGAGTAAACTGAAACTCAGTGGGTTTCACCTTGTCACACAGCTGACTGTGCAATGGTGCAGCACAACACTGACTGACTGTGTTTGTCTTTTGACTAAAATGTGCTTAGAGGTCTTATTTGTGTCTTTGTGCATATCAAATCAGTCTCAGTGAATCCAAAGGAACTTTGTGTTGGTAAATGACAGTTGTTCAAATGGACAGGATTTCAGTTCTGTTCAACATGTTGATGCTCATATGAACTATGTTTTCAGCTCAAAAATGTCCAGTTTCAGCACAATTAATGCTATATTTTCATGTCACTAATGGCCAAGTTCTGTTTGAACTGAATTTAACTGAAACACAAATCTTCTCTTCTTTTGGATTCCCCAGTTTTTCTTCCCAGATTCTCTCCTCCATATCACATGTTTTATTTGTACAGGTTCAATCTGGAGTATGATGCTGATCCATCCTACTTCTGTTCCACCAATACATACATGAAGAATGGCACACAGCACTGTTTACATCAACAGTTTTACAATAAGAAGCATTTTTAGACACAAAGAACAATTCTAGATTGTTCTTTCCTCTTTAGTCTGATGATAAACCATAGAATAAATAATAGTGCTCCTAGTTTTTGCACAGGGATCATTAGTGTAAACGCTGACATGGCTGCAGAGCATCAGTATGATGGGATCCACAACAACCATGTCACATCCGTCCACTGACACATTTAGTGTTTTTGTGTCAGCTGGGATTGTTTTAGATCCACAATAGCAACATTTATGAAGAAGAGCAGAATTATCAATAGTAAGTCTATAAGTTTATTCCTAATAAAGTGCTGGTACTGACCAGAGCATCATGGGTAATGTCACGTCCGTCCACCAGCAAAAGTTTTCACATCCACGTGCTATTCCAAATCCAATATTTATGAAAATAGAGCTTCCACTGTCAAAGAATATCAGTAGTCTGTGCACAAATGGATTAGCATTATTTACACACACTTCTATGCATTTATGACACCTTTTTTTTTTTTGTTGACAAAAATGGACACTCATTTGACCCCCTAAGGAAATTTTAGCTGCTTTGTAATTTCACTGTAATTGTTTGTCCTTTAGGGGAAAAACACAGAACTTTGGTTTTAACTTCACTTCAGCACTAAATTTCAATTTGTTATGGGTCATCTTTATGCAGCTTTGCTTGTGGGGTGTTACAGCATTAAAATTAAAGGCTGCTCTGTGCTGTCTCATCCTGATGGTAAAGACAGTGTACGATTAGCGTTGGCCTCTTCTTGGTCGTCGTGGTGAGCTTCTGAAGCAAACACATCATAGCTGCCAAAGCTCAGCTGGAACTTTACTTCACCTTCACTTTTTAAGTCTCTTCTGATCCTACCTTGTCTTCAGTTTGATAAACAGTAGAAAGGCATAACAGGAATTATACCCTCAACTTATTTTATCATCAGGTTAACATTAATTATTCAGTGAGTCACAAGTGTTTTTTCGATTGAATATGCTGTTTAATTCTTTTTCAAATCCAAAGAACATAAAAAATAGAGATGGTTTTAGTTCAAGGCTTCTAGTGATACTGCAACAGACTTTTAATAGAGGAAGATGCACTAGTTTCTCCACCAATAACATACTGTGTCTAGAGGACATGTTGCACTACAGGGTGTTTTATGAAAGTAAAAATGAGACGACTAATCTGAAGCAGCTGGAAGAAAGAGGGTATGTTCATACTCGATGTGGTGAAATGTAAAAGAAATGACAGAAGTTGTTTGTTTGGTTGTGTGATGGTGGTTGTATACCTTTTGTTCCCAGGTATATCATTTTATTCTGGAACTCTACTGGAACAGCTTTGCATAATTTATGGATAAAACAACTCCAGACTTCAATAATCCTGATGTTAGATAAATTAAAGGAAAGCCCAGTTGAAATTGTTTCAGGCCACTGCATGTTCCAGAGCAGTTCAGTTTCATGTATTTTCTTGCACAAATTCTGCCTTAAGGACCAAAGGAGTTGGAGTCACATGGGAAACCATAAAAATACAAAGTTGGTATAAAAAGTCACCAGTAACACCCAGTGGTGGGGGAATTACTGAAGCTTAGTACTTAAGTAGAAGTACAAATATCCTGCAAAATATACACTCAAGTAAAAGCAGAAGTACTACATCAGGAATATTAAATACAAAGTATTTACTTCTAAATTAACTTTAAAGTATTTTTTAAGTAAAAGTACTCATTCAGTGGGTTGCGTCAATGTCTGGGCTGTGGCATTTTGATACAGAATGTAGATCTACTCACTTATGCCTCTACCCATGTCACTGCTGTTGTGATTACAACCAGCTATATGTGTATTTTAAAGGTTGGTGTACTTATTGTATGTGCTCTCTGCAATACTGTACGCACTCTAATAATACTCTTATAATTCTGTGGATGACAAGTTATCTACTAAGTATTACCCATTAATTTACCATTAAGTTAAACTAATTTAGACGACATATATCTATAAGTCATTTATTTACTTGCAAAACTATTCAAAACATTGTGCTCTGTTAAGAGCGGTTAAACCCTGACATGTGGTGGTGGTGGGGGGGTTCTGTCCTACTTATTCAATGGGGGGGGCTATATACGGGGCGGTGCGGTCTGTGCCACGCATACCTCACAATGGGTACATGCAAAGTTAAAGTGAAACTTAGCACGCATTAGTAATTCCTCTGTGTCTCCTGCTGTTGTGAAGCTCATTTAACTTTCCCCTACCTCCTGAAACTTCACAAACTTTGAGGGCCCCCCAGAACCGGCCCCAAGGTCTGTTATATATTATACAAATGTATAAGTCTAATGTGGTGGTGATGATTTTTTGTATCAATGTATGGTGTGGTGACAAGGATTTTGCCGTGATGCTGCACCTCAATAAAACCTTACCAGCAGAAACACTGCTTAAGTACAGTAACAAAGTACAAATACTTTGTTACATTCTATCACTGGCAACCAGTGGTGGCTGCTCATCTTTCAGAGAGGGGAAGCTCATTGTCGGCTTACATAAAAAAAAAAAAAGTCAAGTTATTTAAACATAAATTCATCCCTCTGTTCCTTTTTAAGAAAATGGTCAGTGATCTTATCGTACCAACTAAACAAGAAAATGTTGAAATGATGTTTAATTGAAACAAGGAAGTACAATGAGTGTGTTTTATTTACAGTGCAAGAAATGAACAAGTAATTTGGTAGTGGTTTCTCTCGATTTCACAGCAGAATGTGCGACGGTATTAAACTGAACTGTGTCAGTGAAGGAGTAGATCTGAAAACAGCTGTCAATCAAACGGGATTCAGCCTTTCGACTGATCCTCCAATCAGCACACGGAAGCCTGGTGTCCAACCTGGCCGAGATCCGCCCACAGCTCCATTCACCCCAAGAGACGCCGGGCGTCCAAGGGCGGGACAACATGGTGGCATTTATCCAATTACCGTCCAGTTCGGAGGTAATGAAAAAACCAGTTCCACTCAGTCCCACTGAAGTACATGGACGCTGAGCGTCTACGGACAAATGCACTGAGCAGAGGTCGAATGAGAAAACAGAGACACGAGAATGGAGGAGAAGTGAACAACATCCAGTCCACTGATTTGTGATAAAGCTGATTCTGAACGAACTGTGAGATGAACGTGTTCCAACACATTTGGAGTCAATGAAATGTCAACACAGCCATACATATTTGACCATTTAATTTTCGTAATTTTAGGGGAAGCTGAGCTTCCCTTGCAGTCTGTGAGAAATCGCCTCTGCTGGTAACACCGAGCATTGATGCCAACCAGTATTGTCCTGCATTCACACTGGGAGCATCCCCAAAGCCTGGGCCCAGTGTAACAGGACTTGTAATAGGCCTAAAATTGAACTAGTTGAAACTTACAGAAAACCATATGACATTCAGTTTGTGTCTGTTCACTGGCATCTATCAGATCCAAATGCAGATGTTACTGTAGTCACTGGTCCTATTGAAATATGGACCGGTTGAGCAGCCTTTGTGATTGGAACTCCAGCCGTCTGTGCCCCAACAGTGAACCCTCCTTCAAAGTCACTCAGATCTTTTCCTGTTGCCTTCTTGATCCAATATCAGAAACAACAGGCCCTGCTCTGTGCTTTTCTACATGCCACAGAGCGTGATTGGACATTAGCTGCACAACTGAAGCATGCAGGGCGCCTGTGTGGAAGCATCTACCTTTATGTTTCTCCTCTCATTCATTCCGGTTTTCCTTTTAATTGGGCCACCCATCTGTCTTTGTCAATAGGTGGAAGAGTGTGAAACACAGACTGTGGTTAAACCGTGCCATGAGAACAATGTGAGTTATTGTTGGACAAACAGCTGTATAGAGGACACACTCAGTGTCTGAAGGAAGAGATTCAGGACTCTCCAGATCTGCATATATTTAGCTGTAATTGTGACTAATGCACTGTTGCTTTCTTCCAACTACAGCATGAACATATTCAATTCACATATTAAATGCTTTTGCGAACAAGTTATGAGAGACTCACGCAGATGGTTGAACCACTGTGCTGCTTTTTCATCTTTGGATCCAAAGGCACAAGTTTTTTGCAATGTAAAAATGTTTTATTTTTGAGGGAAGTTTGCTGTGAACTGAGGCCACAGTGGTTCACATTTGAAGCCCTTAACTACTCAGCTACTGGGACACCCTAATAAGGACAATCCTGACATCATATAAAAGAGGACATTTGGAGCATGATGGCAGAAATGTCCCGTAGAATAAGAACATATTTTTGGAGGAGACAGATCCAGCTTTTGGATGAGGATCCGTTATTTGCCTCACCACAACTAGCTGGAGTTAGAATTTAAGAAAGAGTCCTTTAATGACAATTAGTTCAAAGAGACAAAAGTGCAAAGTGTAAAGTTGGATTTCTTTTCTTTCTTTGTTGCCCCCCCCCTTCACACAGTAAGATTTTAGTACATACCTCAAAGGCAACAGCTTTAGTTTGAAATAATGTATTTTAATTTATCAATCAAAATGCAATAGCACTTATTTTTAGTCAATCATATGATTAATATTGCTAATAGAAAGTGTGGTGTTTGGTAAATCAATAATGTCAGGTTATGTCTATGGCTGTGTATTGGCAAGAATCTAGCGATACGATACAAATCACAATACTAGGATCACAATACGATTTATCACGATGTATGATGATACTGTTAAAAAGGCAATATTCTGTTTGTTTCTTTTTTTAAAATGATTATTTCCTTGAAGAATTGAATTATACCACAAATATGCATAAATACTAAATACATTTTTATTTGATTGCAACAGGGTCTAGTGCTGTATCACAAACTTTTCTTCTGTTAAAACTTTAATTCTGTTTTACAGACATTACAGTTTAAGATCCTGTTCAAATGTTCATTTTCTATTAGTTCATAACTAACATCAGTACATTGTTTTTGTGCAATCCCAACAAATGAACTATCTGCCTCTCAGACAGAAGTGCTTTTAGGAGGCTTCAAATAACCATTATTTAATAAAACAGTGTTAAATAATAACAAATAAGATATAAACAATAAAAAAAACAAAAACCAAAAATGAACCTCGGCCATATCTGCTCTAAAAATATCGATACAGTACTTTTTAATACCGATACAGTATTGTGAAATGAAATATCGTGATATATTGTAGAACTGATATTTTCTAACACCCCTAGTCATGTCCTTAATCCATTCCAGTTTCTGTAATAATAATAATAATTACCACAACAATGAAAAAGCTCTGAATGTATGTCTGCAGATGGTGAACTAGTCAGAGTGATGACGTACGAACGCTGTGCTGTGTTTCACTGCTCCTTTCCGTTAGTAGACAGTTGAATATGGTGTATAAATATCGGTTGTATATCCTAACAGCCGTGGTGTAAAGGGTTTGGTTGTCTCAATGATTAGATGCTTTCCAGACATGAAGTTTGAATTTCATCTCTGCAGGTGTCATTCAGAACTGTGACAGCTGCTCTATAGCCCTGCCGGTTTATGCCCCCACCCCCCCCACCCCACCCCTTCATTGAGAAAATCGGGTTTTTGTTCTCCGTCTATGTTCCATTCTTTTGGCAGATTTCAACAACACACAATGGCAGCATTTGAAGAGTCCTGGAAGTGGATGAAAGCAAACCACATTAATAAGAAGCAGCAGATATCCCCGACACATGAGGGGGGCAATTCTCTCAGCAGAAAATAAATATGAATGACTGGAGGGAAGGACACTGATTGCAATCTGCAAGTGCGCAAACAGTGTTGCACTGTGGTGAGGCAGTAAAAGGCCAATTGTGTGTGATGCAAGGCTGTGGGTGGGCGGACTTAGAGAGACCCTAAAATAGGTGTTGATTATGATGAGGCAAGGTTCCCCTTTCCTAGAATAGAGAAGGAAATGCATGCAGTAAATGTATTTATTCCCATCCTCTCTGGAGTGTACAACCTTTGGGCTTCCGTTGTCTTAGAAAATGAAGCCACACTGTTCACAGAATGATAACAAATGACCATTGAGGAAATGTGAATACATATAATAATATGTGCTGCATTCTCTGTCCTGTTTTTCAGTTTAGGTCAGTTTCAATGTCATTTTTTTTCTCTATAGATTTGGAGTTGGTAGTTCCCACTCTGTAGATACCATTTTGTGATGTTTGGACAGTAAGCATATTGTCTCAATATGTTTCAGTCAGCGTTGAGTAGGAGTACTTCCTGGGCCCTAAATGAGTTAATTTCAGGTGGTCTTTGGAAATGATACATATAGACATAAAAGAAACTAAGAAAACCCCAAGGCGCTCTTTTATGAAACATTTAAGATGTCTTTATTATCAAATTAACTCCAGTGGAAAAACTGGCAAAAAACCCCCAAAACTAGCATTAACAAGTGTTCAGAGAACGCTAACCTCCGCCAAGCACCCCGAACGATATGCATGTGTGGATCGACTATTTCTGTTTAAATTCAACAGTTTCCAGGTTGTTCCATACAGCAGAAACAGTTGCAGCGTGGTACCAGTCATGTGTCTGTCAAATTAGATTCAATTCCAATCAATATTAGTTGAGTTCTAATTTTAAATGTGTGGTAAATGGGATTTTCAATGTTCAATGTAAATGTCCACAGAGTCCACATTCCACAGTGGATGTGGACAATTTAGTTCCAGATACAAGAGATTGTTCTAAGCTACGGGTGGATCAAATTGGAGGCTAATCGGAGTCATTTTGAATTTTTTATGAATTTTGGAAAATTGCTCAATGATGACAGATGGAAAATTGTAGATGTTGTGACCTTGCTGTGACCTTGGGCTTTGTCCTACTGGGACCAAAATGTAATGGGTTGGTCCCAGGGCCTAGGCCTATCTGTGGGGAAGATTTGGGAAAGATGGGTGGAAGAGTTTTACACTAAAGTTGCATGCAAGCAAGCAAACAAACAAACAAACAAACAAACAAACAAACAAACAAACAAACAAACAAACAAACAAACAAACACACAAACACACAAACACACAAAGCAAAGTGATCACAAATACCTCCTGGTGGAGGTAATAATGACGGCAGCGGGGTTGAGGGAGAGTGCACCTGTTGAATTTTCTTGGTTTTAATTAATGTGGTATATCAAGAATACCTTTGGGGACTGTGTTCAAATTTGGTACAATTATACTGATCAGAAGTGGCAAAAGTACATTACACAAGTAGAACTTGCGAGTAAAATACAGATTTTCACTCACACGTGAAACTCAAGTATTGAATATACACATGTTCAAACAGTAAAAGTAAAAAAAAAAAAAGTATTTCAGAATTTCTCCAAGTTTCTGTGAAAAGCTACTGAATCTCACATCATCCATGTCAGTATTAGTTGTCAGTGCACTTCAGGAGGACAGGTTTTCTCCACAGTTAAACCTCTTGTCTGTTTTTGTCTGGCCATGTCTTTTAAATATAAACTTCTGGGGCCGTCTTTTATACTTGTTAATGTCCCATTTATGTAGGCTTGAATTTATTCATTTACTTCTTAAATAAATGAAAAATAAAGTAGCAAGCTTGTTTTGGAAATTTTAGTTGTAAAAGTAGAAAGTTATTTGAAGAATAAATATTTGAAGTATTACAAATTTACTCAAGTACAGTTTGAAATTATTTGTGCTTTGTTGCTTCCACATCTGATCCAAGGTCAATGTGACGGTGACTCTTAAGAATCCATGGACTCATTATGACAATTTTTCACCCAAATATAGAATATGATGATGAAGTGATAACTTTTTATATAGAAAAGGTCAAAGATCAACTTTAACACCATAGTCTATAAACATGTAAAGACACTGTGCATACAGTATCAGTATAGTGCAGGGGTCTCAAACATGCGGCCCAGGGGTTAAAGGTTCCAATGCGGCTCCTTGGGATGAATTTGTGAAGAGCAAAAATTCCACAGTCAAGGCTGTGGAACTCATTTTAGTTCAGGTTCAATACGATCTCCAGTAAAATAATAATAATAACCTGCAAGAAATAATGACTCCATATTTTCTTCTCGGTTTGATGTGAAAAAAATATTACGTTATGTGTATAAATAATGACAACTTCAAATTTTTGTCTGTGTTTTAGTGCAAAAAAATAACATTAAATTATGAAAATATTTCCATTTACAAACTATCCTGTAACAATCAAATGAGAATAACCTGAACAAATATGAACAACCTGAAATGTCTGTAGAAAATTCAGCCCAGTTTGAACTCTTTTCTGCCTGTTCCTCAGTGTTTAGTGTCTTTGTAGATCTGATCCATAATGGACATGGACAAATGAGAAGTTGAGGCAGGATATTGTTAAAATTGCACTTTTTTTTTCTTAAGAAATGTCAGTTTTTTCAGATTATTCACATCTTTTTTGTTTGCATAGTTTATAAAAGTAAGTATTTTCATAATTTAATGGGTTTTTTTTGGGCTAAAACACAGACAAAAATCTGGAGTTGTCATTATTTATAGGTTATTATATTATTATTTTACTGGTTCGGCCCACTTGAGATAAAATCAGACTGAATGGGGCCCCTGAAAGAAAATGAGTTTGAGAGCCCTGGTATAGTGAGAACTTCTGTTTCAACAAAATCTAAATTTAAAGGTTTTTATTTATTTTTTTATTTCCTCTTCGTGTATCATATGAGTCTGGATAGACACTGGGGTAATGTTCGACTTGGCTGTGATTCTGCAGTCCTGTAGCTGCAGATGCATTTGAAACATTATCTATAAATGCATCTGTCTTCACTTTTACTTTTAAATATGCAGTAGTCCACATGGAAGGCAGCTCCAGTTAATGCTGCTTCAATTACAGTATATTACATTAATCAAAGTCTCCTCATTTATCAAATGTAGCAGTTTTTTTTGAGAAAGTTTATTTTAAGAATGTGCCATTTCACTAAACCGAGGAGTCATATTTATGGTACTGCTCACTATCTTGACTGCGAATGACGTCTGATGACAGAAACATGAAAGGAGAAAGCACCCTGTGTGGAGTGTTAAAGGCTGCTGGGGAAGGCACGTTTGCTCTCACGCCACACCGCAGGAACTCGGGCTGATTAATGTCAAGCCTCAAATTACAGTTCTCTAAAGGGTAACATCTTCAATCTAGGCAGCCCCATCCGCTCAGTCGCCTGATCCTTCATCCCACTGCAAAAATGAGTCAATTAGGGACAATATGGGGATCGGTCCGCTTAATGCAACATGGTTTCTCTTTTAGTTTTTCAACTTGCCTTCTGGGGTTTTACCATGCTGTAATTTCACCCTGAAATACAAAAGCAAACACAGAAATGGACAAACAAAAAAAAACATCTTCTTGCCTTTTGCAGTACTGAGGAGATTTCTTCTGCTTGTTGCAGTTCAATCATTTACTTGACTGTTCTTTTTTAATTTCATTTCATTTCATTTCCTTTTCATTTTATTTTTCACTCGGCTAAAATTTGCTTAGAGGTCTTATTTCTCTCTTTGTGCATAAGAAATCAATCTAAGTGAATCCCCAAAGGAACTTTGTGTTGGTAAATGACAGTTCTGCAAATGTACAGGATTTCAGTTCTGTTCAACATGTTGATGCTCATATGAACTATGTTTTCAGCTCAAAAATGAACCATTTCAGCACAATTAATGCTATATTTTCATGTCACAAATGGACAAGTTCTATTTGAACTGAATTCACCTGAAAAACAAATCTTCTATTCTTTTAGATTCCCCAGTTTTTCTTCCCAGATTCTCTCCTCCATATCACATGTTTTATTTGTACAGGTTCAGTCTGGAGTATGGTGCTGATCCATCCTGCTTCTGTTCCACCAATACATACATGAAGAATGGCACACAGCACTGTTTACATCATCAGTTTTACAATAATAAGCATTTTTATAAAGAAATAACAATTCTATATTGTTCTTTCCTCTTTAGTCTGATGATAAACTACAGAATAAATAATAGTGCTCCTAGTTTTTGCACAGGGATCATTAGTGTAAACGCTGACATGGCTGCAGAGCATCAGTATGATGGGATCCACAACAACCATGTCACATCTGTCCACTGACACATTTAGTGTTTTTGTGTCAGCTGGGATTGTTTTAGATCCACAATACCAACATTTATGAAGAAGAGCACAATTATCAATAGGAAGTCTAGAAGTTTATTCCTGATAAAGTACTGGTACTGACCAGAGCATCATGGGTAATGTCACGTCCGTCCACCAGCAAAAGTTTTCACATCCACGTGCTATTCCAAATCCAATATTTATGAAAATAGAGCTTCCACTGTCAGAGAATATCAGTAGTCTGTGCACAAATGGATTAGCATTATTTCAACACAGTTCTATGCATTTATGACAACTTTTTTTTTTTTTTTTTACAAAAATGGACACTCATTTGACCCCCTAAGGAAATTTTAGCCGACAAACAAAAAAAAATCTTCTTGCCTTTTGCAGTACTGAGGGGATTTCTTCTGCTTATTGCAGTTCAGTCATTTACTTGGCTGTTTTTCGTCTTTCATTTCACTTCATTTTCTTTTCATTTTATTTTTCACTACAAATTCTATAAAACTCAGAAATATACTGTATATGTATCCAGTTTGAAGCCTTGTTAAGGGGAGATAGTGACTGAACTTGCACATGAGCCCTCATTTAAGGGGGAAAAAAAATCTGAAAATGTTCATGACCATAATTAAATTACAGGGCAACAGTAGTAATTTAATAAGCACGTTTCCTGTCATGGCAATAGCCTGCCTGTGGAGTGAGGGTGGGCTGCACTAGAGGCCTCACATGTTTGTTTAAAGAATGTGCGTCTTTGTTGTGTGCAGATCATTCTGTTTCTCATCTGCTCCTCTCTGTCTGACTCATCTCCCTCCTTAGGTCCTCTGAAGACAGACAGTTTCGCTGACAAGAGGCCCCTGCTGGGGGTTTGCAAGAGCACAGGATCCTCTGGGTGAGTTCACCTGTCAATAATAACAACATGTCCTTTTTACTTCCTTCTACACTTAGATGATTATTTCAGTTTTTCTACCTCATCCTACTGTAGTTGTGTCACAGCCAAAGGTCTGGTTGTATTAATCACTGCAGCACCTACAGTCACTCATTGGCACATCTTTAATCAGACATGAGCTTCTTCCAAGTATAGTGTACGCAAATTAATTACAATAAGCAGTCAAATTTAAATTTCCCTGATATGTAGCTATTTTAAGACTAGAAGATGCTAAGGTCGTAGTCAAGTGTAGAGGTTTTCAAATAGAAACAGAAAATATTAGTTTTAGATTAAGTGCATCTTTCATTTACAAGATACACATATCTTTTCCCAATGAAGTCATACCCAAATGCATCAGTTATTTGGGATTGATTAGGTCCAATTAAAATCCCTCTCATTATAAAATGGCAAACAAGAACATTCTATACATTTTATCTGCCCAGGCCCCCCCAGTTTCTGTCCCCTCAGAATAATCATAACAAAGACACAATAAGCTGTGCTCTGACTGACGGCATTGTAACTGTCAGTGCAGCAGAGCGTAGTATGAACCCATGTGTCATGAATCAAACTTAATTTTAGTAAGCACACATTTATGTGCTTGTACGCGTGTGCCGTTCTCCTCCAGCGGTGGTAAACGTCTAAGATGTGTAGTGTATCGAAAAAATAAGGCAGGGACGTCTGTAAAGGGGCTGTAAATGAAAGTAAATGCTTCAAAATTTTAAATATCTGGTAAAAAACAAAACAAAACAAAACAAGGAAATGCACTATTTTTTTTAAATGTAAATTCTACCTTCTTCAGTGACATAATGTAAGATGATCATAATCAAGACCCGTTACCAGCACAGTTTTCTGTAGCCACATGTTCATTTTCAAAAACACTATATAATAGTAGTGTGCAAGTCCTGCCTACTGACTTTCAGGATGTTTCAGGCAATCAAGGTAATCAGACACTTTCTATTACTATAGGTCTCTCAATCAAACTAGTAGTAATAGTAATTGTAATAAAATAAATGGCTGTTACATTGAATAAAATTGTGGATCTTGAATTTGGACCTTTTTGGACAAAACTGACTAGATGAAATTAAAAAATGTCAACAAAATGTTTAGCATAGGCCTTGTCCTTTTTAGATATTTCAGTGCAGAAATATTACACGTAGCTCAGTGTTACAAAGCTTAGTTCAAGGGACTCTGCTCAGTTTGGTTCACTGAAGTAAACTAAAGCTAGTGGAATCACCCCTTCTCTTTACATGCTGTTTTTAAAAAGTACACAAGTGAGTGTTTTTTTACACAGTACAAATCCAACATCTGCAAGTCATTTTCTGTTAATAATAAGAGGCATCAAAGGACTCCCAAATTTTTGTTATGAACCCTTCACATACACCCGAATCCAGTTGAGCTAGTGATGTGGGCTTTGTAAGAGTGATTCATGGATTCCTAGTGGCACTATGGTTGGAATGCAAGCAGCACCTGAACGCCCCACCGGCAGACAGAAGGGAGATTAAACAGATGTGATGATCGTCGGGACTCTCTGAGTTGAGACGGGGAATGTCATGTCTTGCTTTAGTGAAAGAAAGTGAATTAAGATGAGACAGGACCACAGAGCTTTTTCACTCACCTCTTCATACCCACTCCATGCCCTCTTTTTTTTTTTTTTTTTTCCACCCCTCACTCCTCCATATACTTATACTGCTGCTCCAGAACAACGCAAAATTTAACTCAATACATCCTCCCCGGGAAATGAAATAAGGAAGTCTGTCTTCAGCTGGGCCTTGATGGAGACCACCTTCTTGATGTTTTCCAGGGCCTGCCGCCCCTGTCTCTCTGACGCCACTGCAGTTGCTTCTGCTTTTCCTATGTCCTCACTGACACTGAGACAGGCAGAGTTTTGACGGTTTGGCGAATCATCCAGGCGTCGCTCGACACTAATGCTGAAAACATGTGCTGTGTTGAAAAGCAGAAACCCTGACCTCTGGCTGAATGGCACAGCCTGGTTCTTCCCCTTAAAGAAGTGCTTGGTAAATAACACTATGGTCAAAAGACGAGAAGGAAGAAGGCTTCCGGGTACAGTGCAGTACTTTCCATTGGTCCTGTTCATAAACTTACAAAGGTCCTCACACAATTTTTAGCATATAATCATTTTAAAATAACAGCTTTTGTTAACCACCAAAAAGGATGCTGTCTTGACACTTAAATGGAAAACAGATTGGAGCCTTGGCCACTACAGCGGTGCTGGTTTAGAAGTTGGTTCAGTCAGCTCTAGGCTTAGATTACAAGATTTGCAAATTAAAGGAAAACCAGAGAAGGGAAAAAGCATGTGTGCTGAAGCCCTGTACTTGTGGATTTCAAGCCAGGCACACTCAACATAATTTTATCAATGGAAAGGATTATGCGTTAAGTCCAAACAATGTATGGATGCAGTGATTTTCTTGACAGTAAAGCTACATATACATTCCTTTCACTCTCTGCAGCAGTGCCAGTGGGCTTTAGGACTTAAAAAAAAAATGCCGGTGCCATTGCAGACCTTGGGTTGTGTGCTCACATTTCTGGACGAGGATTTGTGTTTCCCTTCCTTATTTGATGTTGTTATTATTTGCATTCATTTTCATTACTTCCTCAGGTATTAAAATCCTAAGAAATTTAAAGCCACCCTTTCTGAATGAATGTAAATCATATGTGCTATACATGGAGGAGACTTAACTGTATGTGTGTGTTCGAGTGCATGTACACATCTTGGGCAAAAGTTCAGTGATGAATAAGTGTCCTTTGTTCTCCCGGGTTTGGGAACCGTCAGTGACATTTCCAACCTCCAACTACCCCCTCACAACATCTCCAGATGCTGAGAGGATGTGGTCCTTTTTTCTTTTAACCAGTATAGTCGTCTTTCAGTGTGCAGATTACTACTGAATGTGCTGTTTTTGGGCTTGTGGCTGTGATATTCTGGACCGATATGTTCACGGCTGCAACCACGGACACCCACAGTCCTGCAAAATCAAACCACTCGCTTAACTTTGTGCCACAGATAATAACACTTTTATCCCATTTCTAATATTCTATTTTCAGTGGGGTACCTAGTTGCAAATTCAGTTTTAACAATTGTTTTATTCTTCCTATGATTCATCTGTTTTTTGTTTTGTTTTTTAGGTTGGAACATTGTTACGTATTCCAACCATTAAAGTGTTAGTTAGGGAACGGTGAAGTATGCGAAGTGTGTTTGACAAATCTTGTGGTAAACTGTTGGTCATGTCAAGTGCATTTCTAAAGATCCTGTTGTTGTGCCATTTGGAACAAAGGTGTATATTCCACTGTAGCCACAGTAATGTGACATACTGCGTCTAGTCTGCAGTAAATATATCACAGGAAGAAAATGTGTACAGACATAGCCACAAACAGACAAGCGTGGTCAGAACTGGAAGCATGCCTAGGGTTTTATTTTCACCTTTTTTTTTCAGTTAGGTACATCTACACGCTCTCAAAATATTCCTAGGTGTGTCAGGTGAATTTGGAAAAATATCAGTGTTGTAATAACTGATACGGCTCTTTAAAAAATATCCGGGCAAAGCGTTTTCTTATTTCTGCCAGATGCACTGGCAATCTGAGTCACAGAGTTTATTCGTCACATTTTGCAGCCATTTTTGTACTACTTGGCTGACTAACTAACCACAGTGCTGCTTGTTGTGGTCACTTTACACACCAAAATACCGTAAATTCATCACCTCTAAATGCTGGTGAAAGATTGGATTCTTTATCAGTCATGATTATATCTAAAATTTTACCTTGATGCCACACCTGTGACAAGGCTGGATGTAAGCAAGGAATAACTATTTTGTCCTTCGTGATATTCTGGGATGGTGTAAAATTCCATTTTTACACACCAAACGGATCTGGAGGGATTTTTCCTTGAAAAAATTGACGCGTTTCTTTATCACACCTAAGAAGAAAAGTAAGAATTTAAACAGACAGCAGAAATGTTGGAGGGAATGTGCAGAATTTGATGTAGATCACACACATGTTTCTTGGAAATGTGATAAAATAACTGTGTTTTGGGAAATGGTGTGTGGAGTACTAAAACAAATAATGGGGTGTGAGATTCCAATGTGCTGCGAGGTTCTGTATTTGTGTAACTTGTCTGATAGAAATGTAGTAGGAAGCGACATATAGTTGGTTAAGACACTTTTGGTGGCTGCAAAAAAACTATTACAAGGAACTGGGGAAAGACAGAAGCACCAACACAGGACCAGTGGATTGAAAGTATTGATGGAATATATACAATGGAAAGGCTGACTCATAGACTGCAACAACAGGAAGCACAAATAGACAAAAAGTGGAATAAATGGACTGTTTACAGAGCTGGTTATGATGGAAAGACTGGATAGGGCTGTGTTGAGGAATGTGTGATGCGACCAAGCAGTGTTGGTTTGTTCTTTTTTTGTTTTTTGTTGTTTTGTCAAAAATGTGTGAAGAACTTCGATAAAAACTTAAGTGACAAAAAAAAATTCCATTTTTACATAAACATTTTTATGAACATTTTGAATGTTCATTGAATAGATAGACATAAATAGGCTTGTAATTTTTGAGAGTGTATCTTTTCTAGCAACATTACACCATAGACTACAAAATTATATCTTTCCCCTCTCGTTCTAGATGCTCTGTGTGTTGCTGTACAGTATGTCACATGATACTTTGTGACATCAATTCAGTGCCATCAATTTGTCAACACACAGTATGTGATCAGTTTGTTTATTTGTTTTTACTCTATAAAACCAGCTAAGGGGGTTGCATTTACTCAGTCAGGTGTTTGTCAGAAGTAATAATAATGATATTTATTTGGAAGAACATGAAACAGACATGAATAAAATAACATTATTAATAAAGGATTGAAAATAAAACTGTTCATGTGATAAACTCCAAATGAAATTAGATTGTAAAACATGCTAAACATAGGGTGGAACTCACTGAATAAAATAAAGGATTCATCCAAAAATTCTATACTATATATGTATGATCTATACTAATGTTCATCATACTTTTGTGTAAGTAAAACGTAGAATGCATATTTGTGGACACAGTGCTCATGGTGTAGCCTCTTCCATTTGGGGTCATGTGACTGTGGTAACCAGACAATCTCACCTCTAACGGCCTCTGTGTAGAACTACAGACTGTACCGGCACATGAGTCATACTACTGACCAGCGGCTACTGGGCTGTGTTCACCTTATGCCATTATGTGTTTGTTCTCACAACTGCATTGCATTATGGGTTACCTGGAAACCTAGGAATAGTGTGAAATTCACATACTATTGGTTTCACACTACACTTTTGGACACACTGTCTTTATGCATGCACATGCTTTCTTGCACTTTATTCTGTTGCTGCTGTGACCTTTGAATTTCCCCGTTGTGAGATTAATAAAGTATCTGATCTAATCTAATCTAATCTAATCTAATCTAATCTAAAAAGCTCACATAATTTTATTTTACTAATTGATAAGTTAGTGTGGAATTTCAGACACCAGTATAGTAAAAAAAGAAAAAGACCACCTAAAATGCATCAAAACTCTTTTGTTTTGTGTATGTTAATCAGTGAGTCCTTATCCAACAATGAAACACAGAGGAGTTTATTTCCCAATTCAAACTCACCTTGGTTACACTAGGACAGACAGTAGCAGTAGTAGGATGGAGCAGAATAGATAGTGGTCAAACAGTGGCTTGGACTATTGGAACTGATGCTGCAGCCCACAAATTCTAACTGTAGCATGCCAATTTTTTTTTTTTTTTTGTATTTTATTTTTTATTGTTTTAATATGAGGCACAAAACAAACAGAAATGGTCCCAGGCCCATTCAGACATTTACAGACTGTTTACTGTCCACAGATTGAATGAAAAAGTCCCATTTTTTCCAGTACTTTACACCCTTGTGCTGTTGTAGGTGCAGATTATATGTCATCATTTCCATTAAATGGATTTGGTTGACAATTTTCATCACCAAGGAGACTGAGGGAGGGTCCTTTATAACCCAATATTTGGTGATGGCTTTTTTGCCTGTGGCAAGCAGTATTCTAAATAGATACATGTCACTTTTACATAATTCCTAATGCTAAAAACAAAGTAGCCAATGACATATCAAAATGAACACCAAAAACTGAACACATCAGTTTAATCATCTCTCCCCAAAAGCCAACAATACCAGGACAGGAGCAGAATACATGTGCTTGATCTGCCTCCAGTGAACCGCACTCCCTCCAACAGGAAAAATCGGACCAATGGCCCTGTAGCTTACCGGCCAAATGAAAAGCTTTGGGAAATGTATCCAGATGCCACTTATTACCACCCAGTTATGTGTTTTTGTTATATTACAGAAATAGCCCATGTTTTGGTCATATTCCAATCAGATCTGTAAAAAATTCAAATTCCAACTTGATATCATTGATACTTATCATCATACAGAAGCTGTATACCAAGTTTGAAGTCAATCAGAACTGGAGTTTGGGAGAAGAAGACGATTGAAATTTTTTCCCCATAAGAGCCCGTGTTAAATTTTCCATAAGTTCCGAATCCAGAAGAAGACCCTCTTCAGCATGTGGCCGTTATGTTTTGGTCATCTCCCCATCAGGGCTGGACTGTAGAAATTTACACTTGATATCATTTAGATTTACTGAGTTATTGCATCCATCCACTTCCTATCTCTTATAATGGGGAAATTTTTCAAAGTGGCACCAAATCCAGAATCAGATCCAGATCCAAATAATTTTACTAACTTTTGTTGACATCATCATAAAGAAGCTGTATACCAAGTTTGAAGTCAGTTGGAATTGTAGTTTTGGAGAAGAAGACGATTGAAATTTTTGTAACGGACGACGCCGACAGACACCGCTGATGGACGCCGCATGACGACAATAGCTTACTACCTGTCGGCCGATAAGCTAAAAATGAACTCCAGAGATGTAGCATACCAAATTTTGACATTAAAGGGTCGGTGCGGGACATTTTGTGACCTCTAGTGGTGACATTGCTGATTCTAACCAACTAATTCTCCCACTGTTGGTGAGCATCATGGTGTAAAAAAATCACTTCTTAGAACCAGTGTCTATTCTTGACTTTTTGTTTGGGTAATATTAGCTCCAGTCCATGCTCAAATACATCTGGTACTGAACAGTGAAACTGTTGTAGAAACATGGTGATGCGACATTTGGGACTCAACAAGGAGGCCTATTCCCTGTAGATTTAAACAACTCTTTCTAAGGAAAAAAAACGACATGGTGATCACACTAACACAAATATAATTCTGAATATTACATTGTTCTGTAATTGCATAGCCCTTCATTCTGCTAACTTTTCTACATTGCATTTTTAATAGATAAACTTTGTGACATCAGAATCACTCCTCATATAGGGAGTTGTTTCAGTCATTGTCAGAAGTGACTACATATGTGAATGTATTTAATGGTTTTCTACCATACTAATATTTTTCTGTACTACAGTCACGACAGTTGTGAGTTGAAAGGAAATGCTGGAATTGCTATTGCCATATATAATAAATCTAAATATATTGAAAACATAACACAGGTGACATCATTCCCTATGCCTGAATGCCTGCATTAATAGCTGCTTATATTCACACATTAATAAAAGTACGGCCACATTAAAATCATCGTTTTATGTTAGTCTATTAAGTATTTGGTTCCAAGCAGCAAATTCTACTTATCCCACACAGACACATTTGATAGCGAAAGCCCATTGTGGCTGTAAGCCCTTGTGTTTCATTGCATTTTCATGACAGGTTTTTCTCTGTGGACCGGATGTGTCTGTCTTCTAAAGTGTATTAAATGGAAATCATCAAGCTTTTGTATAAAACAAGCCAGCAGATTAAGGGGATTTGGAGAAGTGATGCTTTTTATCCACCATGAGGGATGGTGTTCTTCACTGTCACATTATGACCAACCCTGTCCACGTGCACACGCTCACGCCATCTGAGCCACTGTGCAGGCCACACATGCATATTCTAGATGTGCGGTGTTTGAATAGCTGTCTGTAACTCAAGGTTTCTTCTGGTAAAAGTTGACTTTTTAGTCAGGAAGTTGCAAATAGTGAACCAAGGCCATTTTTGTTTGTGTAGCACAGTATCACAAATCACCAACTGGCCTGAAGGGGCTTCACAGTCTGTAGAACATAGAACCCTCTGCAGCAGGGGTTTGTTGTGGAGCTGTATCAATGTCTCACATGTTCTGAAAATAAATTATATATCCTGTTACAGTAGTAGTTTCTTCTGTCCCTGCTTCTGTCTCTGCAAGTTTTCCCTTCAGTCAGAGGGGGAGATTATTGTATTCTGTCCTGAAAAAATGGGTTTGATGAAATGGTTCCAGGTCCGTTTTGTCATGGCCCTGCGTGGAAATAAGACTGGCTGTAATCTGGCCTTCCACTTCCTCCTACCCCCCCAACACACACACACACACACACACACATACACACACACACACACACACACACACATACACACACACACACACACACACACATACATACACATACACATACACACACATACACACACACACACACACACACACACACACTCATTTATTCAGTGTATAGGCAGTGCTGCGGGGCTCAGGCTTCACTCTACAGCGTTTATTTTGACTTGCATGTCTGTTTTATGTCTGTCGAAAATCTTTTCTGCCTCGCCAGTTTTCCCCTTCAAATAGGAAGTCAGATTAAACTCAGTAGTACTGGAAGTGCCGCATATAAACACACCCGACAGGCTGAATGATTAGTAATGACTTTTCAAACCTTTACCACAAACCCTTTCCCTAAACCAGGCCTCCATGGTCAAAGCAATTAATATTTTATTTTACTAGAGGTTAAACTTTCCTTTTCCTCTTACATTAAACACAGTATTGTGGTGCTATTGTAATGTACGTCAGATGTGAGATGAAAGCTTATGTATCATTAGTTCGGTTTAGTAACTGTGGTGGTTCTTTGACTGTATTTATCAAGTTTGCCATGGTAGGAAATCATTGCTAACTCAAACTACATTCATGCAAATATTCATTACAAAATACAAATGGTGATGATCTCACTGTTACAGTGAATGACTAACAATCTGACATTTATGTACTTGATTAACATAAAAGGAGTCATAAATTAATAGAAGGATGTGGATAGTTGAAGTGATTATGCAGCGTCATGTGTAAGATTGCAAGATGCATTCAAGATGGTTAATTTAAATCAGTCAAATAGTGCAGTATTTGAAACTCCATAAAGATTTATGGTTTACTGACACCCAAAGCAGTATGTTGGTAATCATCAATATATCACTGACTTATGTTTTTCTTTTGCCCACTTATGGTATATGGGCATATACTAGGGATGCACCGATCCGATACCAGTATCGGGCATCGGCTACGATACTCAGTGTGTGTACTTGTACTTGTACTCATAAAAGTAATCCATTACCACTGCACCAATACCACTTACGGCCCTGTGACAACTACCCAGGGCTGGGCCGGTTTCTGTCCTACTTATAATTCTATGGGGGTATGGAGCGGTGTGGTCCGCCGCCAGTGGAAGTGAAAACCAAACTTGTGTCTCATTTCTCTTTTCTCTTCCTGCTGAAGCTAAACTTTTAAACCTTACCAGCAAAAACACCGCTATATTAGTATCAGATTAGTGTTGCCTCTGTCGTCTCCATATTTATTATTACTGACTTTCTTCTTCTTCCCAAAAAACTTTCCTCTTCTTTGTGGTATTTGTCCAGTATGGTTAATTCAGAGCAGCGCCCCCTGGTGGATTAATTGACAAACGCTCTTTCCAACACATTAAATGTCAGTAGCAGCACTTTGTTCCAGTCAGACTAATGACAACGACAATAAAGCACATTTACAAAAGGAACTAACAACTGGAATGGGATTATTAAGTACTTGTATTGGTACTCGGTATCGGCAAGTACTCAAATGTAAGTACTTGTACTCGGTCTGGAAAAAAGTGGTATTGGTGCATCCCTAGTGTATACAGTACATGATCTGCTTAAGTGCTAAAATCTGTATTTTCTGAAGTTTTAATATTTTGCTGATCAAACTTCAGACCTGGAAAATACAACATATTGTTCTGCTGCCTCCTGTGGGAGTAAGGACTCTGAGGCTAAACAAATGCTCTGATTTCATGTTTACCTTGTTCCATGTCTGTCCATCTGCTCCTCTCTGCCAAACTTAGCTGTATTTTTTTACAAGATCAGATCAGATTTATGTTGAAAGCTGTCAGAAAGTTGTTGGATATGGTTAGCAAGCTGATACTATGAGCCATGGAACATTAGGATACAAACATCCTCAGCTGGACACGTGCAGCGCTTAATGGTCGGTGTCTTATTGTTGCTAAGGCTATGAAATTAGTTTTCAAGGCTAGAATTATTAATTACAAAAGCACTTAGGGTTCTTAGCATTAAAGTACGCAAATATCATTTCGTGGCTTCAAATTTCCTTCAAGCTTTTCCTCTTAACACGAATCATTATGCATAAGCAGATATAAGGCAAAGTCAACGCATTTTAGATGTCAGAGCTGAAAGGAAAAAAGAAGAAAGAATGACTCCATGACCAGATGTTTCTTGTGTCAAGTGCTTACACTTAAGTTGGACAGAAAACTGGCACGAAAGGCTAAAATGGCTAAAATTGGATCTAATACAAGCTATGGTTTAGGTAATGAATATTAATATCCACTTTACTCCTGTCAAAAGAACGGGGTGAAAACTGGATTTATCCACTACATCTACATAAAGCCCCTTGTTGATTTTTCAGCTTATTTGTGGATAGTGTCTATAGTTGCAAAGCACATTTTTTTTCTCCCATTTTACCTTTTTTCTACTATCAGAAATAAATCAAGTTAATGTTGTTGCGGGTTTAAAATATAGTGTTATGTTTTTATTACCATCAATAACAGCTATGAAGAAAAGTCTGCACGCATGACAATTGGCCAGCGTGTTCCCAAAATGTTAACCGTTTTATGTACAATGTGGAAATGTATTTCTGGCAGATCTGCAGACATGGAGCTGTGGCTGAACTTTTTACCCTAATTACTTTCCTGCTAATGCCCGCAGCTTGCCGGAATCACTGCTGCTCCCTCCAGGCCCCCAGTGGGCTCTGATGTGGCCAGCTTTTGTTGTGTATGCGGGGGCTGAGTTTTAGCTGAGAATGAGGGGAGTAGGAGTGAAAAACAAAAACATAACAGTGTCAGAGTGAGCGAAAGAATGTTGCAATAAAGTCTTTCTTTTGGTTTTTACCAGAGCTGCACCATCGGATGAAAAGGTCAGGATACAACCTTTCTTTACAGTGTTGTAGTTGTTAAATGATAACGGTTCCATGGTTATGTGCTTGCTTAGTTATTTCGGGAAATTTACAGACAGTTGATTTTGAAAGTGAACTAAAATGTACAAAAATAAAGGTGCAGCAGTGATTCCTGATAAAATTTTCATTAGAACCCACTCCCAAACACTCCCTTCCATTCAGTGCTCCTTAAGAAGCTCCTCCTCTTGTCCATTCATTTCAACAAACACAAACACCACATCACAGAATTTAATAAACTAGTACTGCTTTATAATATCTTACACCACTTTAAAATAGCATAAGAACAGTACAGATTTCAACCACTAGTGGTGACAAAATTGGCCGATATTGACATTTTAATCATTCTTTTCAAAAATTCAGACTAATTCGAACTATTGGAATGTTTATTTTTGCACATTTTGTCCATACAACAGCAGTCTAAAACATACTGATATAGATATGTTTTAAATGTTAATATAGATGTTTGTTTATTTAACCATATTTTTTAAATGACGCACTGTATACCCATTAGACACACACATTATTAAACAGATACTCCTAGCGAGCTGTGCTGTGATTACTCCATGTTTCTTATGTCAGTGTATTACTGGCAGTAGATTTATTTTGATAATGATACATACGCTGGTGTTGTGGTGAAGTCTACATGGTATAAATGGGGGGGGGGGCTTAATATCAAATACCATGTTAGTCCTGATTTTCTGGTGCAACAAGATGTTCTAAGCACTCCTGTGTATTTTTTTTTTTTGAAATTTTCGTCCAAAAACCCTCCACCTTGAAAATTACTTTTTTAACTCTGAAAATCGCAACTTTCACAGCGTCTCCACTCTTTTGTCCAGTGCAATGTATAAATATGTTCATTATGGGCCATTTAATGATCTTGTTGTAGGTTAAAGGTCACTAAAATGCCTAGTTTTTTCAAAAATTCATACCTTTTCAACATTTTATCAAATCTGTCCTCAGTTCTGTTCCCTCTGGTTTCCTGGTGGGATCCCCCAAGGCCTTTGGCCCTTTAAAGACACATTAGAGACAAAATATTGCAACATATACATTCCATTTGAATTTGCCACCATTAGTGTGGTGGGAAACACTAGCACACATTCTGGTGGGAATCACTAACACTTCATTCATTCATTCATTTTCTGAAAAAATGAATGAATGAACATTTCACCAGTTCATTGCAGGGTTGACGTATAGAGACGAACAATCACTCTCACATTCACACCCATGGGCAATTTAGATTAACCAGTTAACCTATCAGTGCATGTGTTTGGATGGTGGGAGGAGCCAGAGTACCAGAGAGAACCCACGCAGACACGAGGAGAACATGCAAACTCTGGAGTGGAACCCAGGACCTTCTGTCTGTGAGGCACCAGGTCTATCCACTGCACCGCTGTGTCGCCCACAACAGCACATATACATGTAAACTGCAAAGTCATGTGAAACGACCGTCTGTTCTTTGTGACATGTCTGTATGGAGAACACATGAGGAAACAGTTGTGTTGAATGTGTCTGATTGAATGGAGGTTGTTTGTGGTCAGTAGATGTGTTCTGAGGACAGAACCTGAGCCCAACATTTGGAAGAACCCACATTAAATCAAATATGCATTTTGGACCATTTGGTTGACCTTTGACCTGTAACTGGACCTTGACACTACACTTTTTGTAGTGCAAAGCACTCTGAAGACATGACATGTCTCACAAAAAACCATTTAGGGCCCAGCATGAGCAGATTGACACATTGTACTTCATCAAAAGTGAAGACGGTTTGAGAGTTGGCAAAAACCCCATGTTTTCAGTGTTGAAAAAGTAATTTTCAGGGTAGGGGGGGTTTTGGGGCTTGATTTGAATTTTTATTCACATTTTTACATTCCCAAGACATGGGAGCATTAGAAAATCTGGGCTAAAGTTGAATCTGAAAATTTTCCTGAAATAACCCCCCCCCAGTATAAAGAATACACTTGCACTCCCATATTATCTGAGGGTGTGCAGGTTAAAGTCTAGTTTTTCCGAGCACAGCTTGCATACAACTTTTATTTTGTCTCTCCACTGTTATGCCGTCTACCGACCAAAATCTAATGTATTTGGAAGTGGAATTTTGAGATTATTTGGAACGCAAATCAGTCTCTGTAGTAATGCAGGATTGTTTTTGGCCATTGATTTATCATTCACTGACTTCTGCTTGGTCTAAAATTAATTTTCAACTATACAACATAATGTGTGTATCCTGTCCATCATGTGTTACACTCTGTGTGGCATCCCAAACCCACGTGAGATCTTACAAAGTTGACAGTCAGAGCAGTCATGTACCATATAATATTACTCATAATTGGATATCTGTTTTTATTTGTGTTTTGATAGTATATTCAAGCTGAAAGCTACACCAGGAAAAAAAAAACAGGTAAAAAAGTGGGAGTTACAGAATCTGTACAGTAGAGATATGAAGACTTGACTGGGATTGGTCATTTCATCTGTCAGTCCTATGTTTCTACCTTCCCCCTCTCTGAAAACACCTGTGATTGGCCAGAATATTCCTTCACAAGCAAAATTTTTTAAACCTAAAAACAGAGCTAAGAGGGGTCACAGAAATTTAGTTTCTTCTCAAACCCTTTGGATTACATTAATTGCATCTACGTGTATCATATATTTTTTGAAAGTCTCAATTTTCCCAACAAAGTAAAATTTTCATTAAAATTGCTTCATGGAGATGGTGATTTGGATGTGGGACAGTAAGTATGTATGAAATTCAGTGCAGTGAGGGATCTTCTACCTTTTGACCTTTATGTCAGATAAATATGTTAACACTGTTTGGAACATTATCACAAAACTGACTGGATACATTCAAGAATTCCATCCTAATGACCTGTACCGACCTCACAGACCACTTAGTTTGACCTTTGATGAACAAAATTAGCCAGCTGCTGCTGTGTGTATTGCTTCTTTAAAATGTTTAAATGAATAGGCCTGTGGTTAGTTGACTTGTATGCTTACTTTTTATCTGTTTTTTTCAGCAACATTTAGAGAAATGTAAAAGTTGATGCAGTGTAAGGACCCATTCATTTGGTAACTTTTCAGTGGCAATGCATCCTCTTTATTGGTGACTTGAAATGACATTACATGGATATATGGCATTAAATGTAATGCAAATAAAATTGAACACATTGTATAATTCTATTATTACCTCCGCCAAGGAGGTTCTGTTTTTGCCAGCGTTGGTTTGTTTATTTGTTTGTCTGTGTGCAAGATAACTCACAAAGTTCTGGACAGATTTGGATGAAAATTTCAGGAAATGTTGATACTGGCACAAGGAATGATGAAATTTTGCTGGTCATTTGGGGGGGGGCTGATCTGCCTTGGTGGAGGTCTGCGCTGTCCGAGTGCTTTTCTAGTTTATTATTGTTTGGATTGAGACTCCCAGCTGGATTTTGAAATTTGTCTTAAAAAATATATTTGCAGTCTCCACAATGAGTTTGTTTTGGCAAAATTAGCAAAATAAGAATTTTGATGTTGGAGTTTTATACAAATGTATTTATATTTGATAGGCCTTCAGTGTCATTTTTATGGCTTCCTTCTTTTAAAAGTCTCAGTCTTCCCAACTACCGTACTTATATAAGCCCCACCTGACTATGAGCCGCAGGTGTCCACGTTGTGACATGAGATATTTACACAGAAAGATGGTAAACAGACAGATGATTTAAATATTTATTTCCATACCTTAACTGCTGTTTTCCAAACAGTGTCTGTAACACGGCAGTAAAACAGCAGGAACAGGCTGGTTCAAAAACCCACAAAAATCATTGATCTGTCTCTTCCTCTTCCTTCTGCTCATTAAACCACTGCAGTCGTCTTCTTCAGTGTTGGAGTTGAACATCCTCAAAGGCGCCGTCACACTCCTTCTACATCTCTTCTCCGTTGTTGCTCAATGGCACTTCTGTGCTGCAGCTCTATTTCCTTCTTTACAGACACATCGATTGCTTTTAACTTAAAAACTGCAAAATTTGCATTTCTTCGTGTGTTTTCCATGATGAAGGTTTGTGCATGACACGCAAAATCATTGTTCAAAGTTACGCTTAAAATTCCTCCTCTTCATCACCTCTTCCACCTGTCTGTCTCACTTTTGCACTTCCTGCTAGAGCGCCCCCTGGTGGCTGTTAACCCGTATAAATCTATACTCGAGCTGCATCAGTGTATAAGCCGCAGGGTTCAAAACGAGAAAAAAGTAGCGGCTTATAGTCCAGAAAGTACAGTAAGTAAAATAAAAAAAAAAACAAAAAAACAAATTTTCATTAAAATTGCTTCATGGAGATGGTGATTTCTTTATATCTCTGTGGAGACCTGCATACCGTAACATTTGCAAACACATCTGTAATTGTGTTTTGTTTGGATGAGAGATTGGCGTTTCGCTGTTTCTTTAATGGTTTGGGATTTCACTGTCATGTATTCATCTTAATTTACTCTGTGTTGTTTAAGGTGCTGATACAAATTTGTAGTGGTGCCACATGATGTAGTGACTCGCATTTTGAACAGTGACCTCTCTGTTTGGTTTCCCTGAGCCTGAATCCAAAATATACAACAGGTCACGTTTTGGCCACCAGTGCACCACAGGCGTGCTGTTTGAAATCCATTTTTACATGAAGCCTGTGTCAGCAAGAAACTTGAACAAAACTAGAATTTCTTTCAGGTAACCTGGTTTGACAAAAGATTCACAGCTACAGTAAGTGATATGAAAAAGGTGATTATAAATCCCTGGTAAACACTGATTGGTTATTTTTTTGTGTCTTGTAATGAACAAACACATATTGCAAATAATACTAGTATAATAAATATTGTACAGTCTACCCGTACTGCAATATATCTAAATTTAATGTATAGTGATTGGTATTTTGTCATGTTTTCGCCACCTACTTTTTTTTTTTTAACAGAACACCAAAAAAATCTAACAAAAGACACTATTTTGGCAAAATATTGTTGGTGAATGTGTTTTTATTTTTTTTTCTTTCTGACATCACTGTAAAGGAAATATTTCAGCTGTAGACTGTTAAATTCCAGACCTAATTGAAACACATCAGTTTTGGATTAGGAAAATCAACAATGATTATTGCAATTATATTCTGATGTTGTAAAGTAATCTAAATTAATTAACCAGTAATAAAGCTATTAGTTGCAGATCCAGAGAGAAATATTTATAGAGAAAATAAACAGTTCAAACTTTTTCTTTTGTTTGAAAGGTTGAAAAACGTATGTCTTCTTGTGGTTGTAGCAGAACACTGACATAGGATTTGTTTTTTAATATTTAGGATTAGCTGTTAACAATTAGCATAAACTCCACTCAGTATTTGAGTTGATCTAAGCAGCACAACGTGTTGCACAAGCCATTCATCTCAGAGCAGTCTGTCATTAATTTTATATTTGGAAGTCGGGGTTACAGTGATGTACAGGATCTGGATAATATACAGTGGCGTTGTTTGCTTCTTTGCTGCAGTGCAGAGTTTGTCACATTGTTTGAAAGCTGAGACCTTCATATCTTGCCAGGAATAAAATTCTGGTCTTTGTTGAACGTTGGCAGATATTGTATATTGTATCTGCCAACATGTATCTGCTGTATATTGGCAATCATCATCTAAAATTTCTGGCTTCAGAAATCAAAAGCCCATATCAGTTGAATCCCAGTGGAAATACCATTTTTAGCCGTCTCCACTTAGAGCGTCGGGCTTCTCCCGTTCAGCAGAGCCAACCTCGATTTCCTGAACCGAGGTTGTATTTGTTTAGCATTTCCACAGCGTGTAATTGTTGTTCGTATTTGGGGAGCTTGTAAAACTTTGCACCATTTGGAAATGTGGTGACGTCCTCCTTCCTTGTAAATGAATTTATTTGCCTGCTTTTTAATTCACCCTCAGGTTTCCATCTCTGCTTTCCACAACCACATGAAATCTTGTGGTTTTGATCCCCTGGTTTGGTTCACATTCATAAAAAAGATGCGGGTACACTGAAAGTGTGCAGATTCTTCAGCCAGAGGGAAAATGATCACAGAATAAGCACAGCTTGGAAAATTAAAATAACAGATGTCAATGTATTTCATCAAAGAGGAAGTACAGACTAGATTAATAATGATGGCACAATAATGAGACATGCGCCCTGTATAATGGTCCTTAATGACCATTGTAAACTAAATCTAAAATTAAAAGTCACACGTAGTTGGTTAGGGTTCGGATGAGGAGGTTTTCCAGATATGGTTCAGAACAACACAGGGATGGAATATCCCACACAGCTAGGCTTTACTTTATGACCAGTCCCCAGGACATGCATTCAGAAGGTGTGTGCACACTGGATTTATAGCAAGCAATCTATTAACCTGACATTGAGGAAGAGAAAAATCTAGACCTCTTTTACATCAAGGTCTTTCTTGCCCAGTCCACTTTTGGAGCTCTTCCGTTATAACTACACACTATATTATGTTCTCTTTTGAAGTTTTTTAGCACCACTGCTCATATTCTAATGATCATCATAACCTTTTTTAACAAAGATAGTCACTTGACTGAAGGTATGAGAAGCTCAATGTGACCATTATGACCGTATTTTATACCGCTTTGGTAAAATTAATGGTTTAGTCTCAGATTAAGGACATTGAAGGGTCTTGAGTATTTTCCTCTGTGATTGTAGCTCTGGTTAAATGTGTGTGCCTTTTTTCTCAGGTTTGGTTCTTTTGTGTAGTGTTACAGTAGTAAATGTAAGCTGAACTGGACTGTGATTTTGTGTAGACTGTCCCAGGGGATGACTCCTTGTGAACTGTGTGTCTCTGTGACTGTTAAAACAGGAGGTTGACCATAGAATAGAATAGAATAGATCTTTATTGCCACTGTCACAGGAACAATGAAAAGTAGTTTAGCGGTTCTGTTCTGATAGCAGCAAAAACACTTAGGGCTAGATCTACTAAAGGTTTGCGTGTATAAAAACCTGTGCAAACTCACTGCACACACAAAAAAATGTACAAACTGATTTACTAACAGTGCGCACTAAGGGCTGCATCTTTCAAAGGTGCAAAATAGCGCGTCTGCATCCAGTTAGCACATTTGCTGCTATGAATATGCAATATAAAGCATTTACATGCAATTGTGTGTGTGGTGGGAGGAGAAAATGCAAATATATTAATTTAGCACACGCAAAGTGATTTGTCAAACCCAAAAGCAATTTTGCTCATAGAAAGTGCGTCTGTATTTAACACGTCTCAAAGGGAGGTGCAAACGGTTTGGATGTGTAATTGCGCACACATGGCTGCTGTTATTGTCACAAGAAGGACACAAAGAAACGAAACAAGACACAGAAAACGTATTTTTCACCCTCGTGAACATTTTTGGAATGAATTTAACCACTTGTGGATAAAAACTGCTCGAGTCTGTTTTACTCCTGAGTGTCCTGAATCTCCTCCCGGAGGGGAGGGGGGAGAATAGGGGGTGTCCAGGGTGTGAGGGGTCTTTGATGATTTTGCTGGCTTTCTGCTGGAGTCTGGGGGGGGTACTGTCCTGATCACCTGCTCTGCTGCGCCCACCACTCGCTGCAGGTCCGTCCTGTCCTCTGCAGTACAGCAGCTGAACCACATTGTGCAGCAGTAGGTCAGGAGGCTCTGCATCAGGGCTGTCAAACTCATTTTCTTCCGGGGGCCACATTCAGCCCAATTTCATCTGAAGTGGGCCGGACCAGTACAATAATAGCATGATAGCCAATAAATATTGACAACTCCAAATTGTTTTAGTGCAAAAAATAACATTCAATTATGCCAATATTTACATTTACAAACTATCCAAACAAAAGGATGTGAATAACCTGAAAAAAATGGAATTTGTTAAGAAATATAAGTACAATTTTATCAATATTATGCCTGGACTTATCATTTATACATATGCATTACAGATCAGATCTACAAAGGCACAAAACATTTAGTAACAAGCAGGATATTGTTAAAATTCTACTTAATTTTCTTTAGACATTTCAGGTTGTTCATATTTGTTCAGGTTATTCACATTTTATTGTTAAAGGATAGTTTGTAAATGTAAACATTTTCATAATTTAATGTTTTTGCACTAAATCAAAGAGAAAACATTGGTGTTGTCATTATTTATAGGTTATTATGATACTATTTTTGACTTTGATGCCCTAACTTGCACTTTGCACATTCATCCTGCGGGCCAGATTGGAACCTTTGGCGGGCCAGATTTGGCCCCTGGGCTGCATGTTTGACACCTGTGCTCTGGATGGGGGAGCGGTAGAAGTTGGTTCACAGGGGTTGGGGTAGGCTGGCCTGACGGAGCTTCCACTTGGTGAGAGATGTTCATGAACCAGATGAAGTCGACTGAGATGTGGACTCCAGGGAACCTGAAGTTCTCCACCCTCTCCACCTCCTCTCCATCGGCGTTGAGGGGGGAGGGCTCAGTTTGTTTGGATCTCCCGAAGTCCATGACCATCTCCTTGGGTTTGGATGTGTTTAGGTCCAGGTTATTGTTGACACACCATCGCCACAGATGCTGGAGCTCCTCCCTAGAGGCTGACTCATCGTTATCTTTAATCAGTCCAATGACAGTGGTGTCGTCAGCAAACTTGACAGTGGTGTTGCTGGTATGGATGTGGGACAGTATGTATGTATGAAATTCAGCGCAGTGAGGGATCTTCTACCTTTTGACCTTTATGTCAAAGAAAATGTTAACACTGTTGGGAACATTATCACAAAACTGACTGGATACATTCAAGAATTCCATCCTAATGACCTGTACCGACCTTGCAGACCCCTTAGTTTGACCTTTGATGAACAAAATTAGCCAGCTGCTGCTGTATGTATTGCTTCTTTAAAATGTTTAAATGAATAGGCCTGTGGTTAGTTGACTTGTATGCTTACTTTTTACCTGTTTTTTTAGCAACGTTTAGGGAAATGTGAAAGTTGATGCAGTGTAAGGACCCATTCATTTGGTAACTTTTCATTAGCAACGCATCCTCTTTATATTTGACTTGAAATGACATTACATGGATATATGGCATTAAATGGAATGTAAATAAAATTGAACACATTGTATAATTCTGTAATTTCAATATAGTATAGCAAATATAAGTAAATGTAATTTAACACAACGCCAGTATGATTTCTTCCAGAGCCATGATAGATTTTCATTTGGCAATGGTGGTAAAAACATTTCCCATGAACCTCTGGTACTTCTGTTTCATATTTTAAAATAGTTTGGATTGAAACTCCCAGCTGTGTTTTGAAATTTGTCTTAAAAAGTATATCTGCAATCTCCACAATGATTTTGTTTTGGTAAAATTAGCAAAATAAGAATTTGGATGTTGGAGTTTTATACAAACTTATTTCTATTTGATAGGCCTTCAGTGTCATTTTTATGGCTTTCTGTGTTGCAGTGACAGTTGATATTTGAAATGTAGTTTTTCATGTTTTCTTTGGTGATATTTTATTACAGTCCTGTGTTTGCAGTTTGCATTGTAGCTGGCAGGGCCACTCCATTTCCTCCTTAATTTCTGGCGTAGCTTCTTGTCCTATCAGAGGAAGTAAATGAGCCAAGCCTCCTTCCCTCCATCTCCCTCATTTTGTATCCTTTCAGACCCAAGGGCCAGTTTGAGTAATAGTAATTGACACATTGATCTAATAGGGCCATCATAATAGGCCTGTTACTGAGCTGGGGAATGGTGCTCGGCGTCACCTTAACATGTGCAAGGACTGACATCCCGCCATGATCCATAACGATAATTGTGATTTAGCCTTGCTTTCAACCTACGCCCCAACGTCCCCGCCATCAGGAAATCTTATTACATCTGACCCCGCATTGCCTCCATTAGAACTGGGTCATTTGTTAAAATACTGCAAAAGCAAAACAATTGAACCCTGTGCCATTTTGATTCTATAATAGTGGGTTATCATTGTCCCTTTGAATCAATTCCAGAGGCCCATTTTTCGGGATAGAGCTTTGAATTGGATTGATCGGACTCTGTTAATGCTGAAATCGATGATGCAGCCGCCTGAAAGTAAATTATCATCGAGTGAAATTTTTGTATTAATCTTAATTCCTGTACTCTTGATTGGTAATGGTAGTCATGCTCGTAGCATGAGGTCCTTTGAAATGTTGACGGCGCCGTCAACTATCAGACCTGCCTGATTAAGATGGAAAACTGAGTCAGGAATTTTTCTGAACTTTTCTTTTTACTTTGACATCTCTTTCATCTTCTGCAGTAAGCATTCACAGAGACTGAACCAAGGAAGGCGCTGTCACAGAAAGAACGACACATACACAGGCCTGGGACAGTATTTGGTTTCCTGGCTAAGACTTCAACATCTAAGGCACAGGTGTCAAACATACGGCCTGGGGGCCAAATCTGGCCCGCCAAAGGGTCCAGTCCGGCCATTTGGATGAATTTGTGAAATGCAAAAATTACACTAAGATATTAACAATCCTTTTAGTTCAGGTTCCACATTCAGACCAATGCAATCTCAAGTGGGCAGGACCAGTCAAATACTATCATAATAACATAGAAATAATGACAAATCCAAATTTTTCTCTTTGTAAATGTAAATATTTTCATGTATTCACACTAAAACAAAGAATAATTTCTCAAAAAATGTGAATAACCTGAACAAATATGAACAACCTGAAATGTCTTAAGAGAAGTGAGTACAATTTTAACAAGATTCTGTTATTTTAAATGTTTTATGTGTTTGTAGATTCACTGTGATCTGTACATTATAATATACATGTGTAAAATGATAAACTGAGGCAGAATATTGTTAAAATTACATTCATTTTTTCAGTTTGTTCATGTTATTCACATTGTTTGAAAGGATACTTTGTAGATGTAAACCTTTTCATAATGTAAATTTACTTTTTTCACTCTTAAACATAGAGAAAAGTTTGGAGTTGACATTATTTATATATTATTATGTTATTATTTTACTGGTCCGGCCCACTTCAGATCAAATTTAGCTGAATGTGGAACTGAACTAAAATGAGTTTGACAGCCCTGACTCGGCACCGCTGCTGTCTATCCACCAGCTTAGGAAACAGCCATCCAGTGTATGAGTGCAGTAAGTGTGATACATACAGTACACTCCCTGTTGGTTTAGCTCCAGTGTCAGTCATCAGGATAGTTGTTGGTTATTGTTGCAGCCATTGTTTCTTCTTGGATCTTTGGGCGTGTTTTTCTGTCTTTGTGTTAAGAAAAAAAAATCCTCTCTAGTGTTAAATCCTGTATGTGTGTTTTTAGTGGAGCATGATGACGCTATCATGAGATGGGGATGGAGACTTGTTTGTGCTT